>NW_028143234.1:0-176000 GCF_977018435.1 Lepisma saccharinum | reverse complement strand
TCCAGATAAGGTCAAAAACTACATACTCAGATCTTCACCAAACCTTGCAGGGATACTTTGCATGTCAAGACACGTGGAAAAAACGTACAAAACAAGAGATTGGAGACATCAAGATTTTCGACGAATTTTTTAAGAATTTTCAAATTTTCAGATGGGAGGTTCCAGATAAGGTCAAAACGACATACTCAGATCTACACCAAACTTTGCAGGGATACATTGGATGTCAAGACACGTGGAAAAAACGTACAAAACAAGAGATTGGGGTCATCAAGATTTTGGACGGATTTTTTAGGAATTTTCAAATTTTCAGATGGGAGGTTCCAGATAAGGTCAAAAACTACATACTCAGATCTTCACCAAACTTTGCAGGGATACATTGGATGTCAAGACACGTGGAAAAAACGTACAAAACAAGAGATTGGAGACATCAAGATTTTGGACGAATTTTTTAAGAATATTCAAATTTTCAGAAAGTAGGCTCCAGATAAGGTCAAAAACGACATACTCAGATCTTCACCAAACTTTGCAGGGATACATTGGATGTCAAGACACGTGGAAAAAACATACAAAACATAGGGTTGGGGACATCAAGATTTTGGTCGAATTTTTTAAGAATTTTCAAATTTTCAGATAGGAGGTTCCATATTAGGTCAAAAACTACATACTCAGATCTTCACCAAACTTTGCAGGGATACATTGGATGTCAAGACACGTGGAAAAAACGTACAAAACAAGAGATTGGGGTCATCAAGATTTTGGACGGATTTTTTAAGAATATTCAAATTTTCAGAAAGTAGGTTCCAGATAAGGTCAAAAACGACATACTCAGATCTTCACCAAACTTCGCAGGGATACATTGGATGTCAAGACACGTGGAAAAAACATACAAAACATAGGGTTAGGGACATCAAGATGTTGGACGAATTTTTTAAGAATATTCAAATTTTCAGAAAGTAGGTTCCAGATAAGGTCAAAAACTACATACTCAGATCTTCACCAAACTTTGCAGGGATACATTGGATGTCAAGACACGTGGAAAAAACGTACAAAACAAGAGATTGGGGTCATCAAGATTTTGGACGGATTTTTTAAGAATTTTCAAATTTTCAGATAGGAGGTTCCATATAAGGTCAAAAACTACATACTCAGATCTTCACCAAACTTTGCAGGGATACATTGTATGTCAAGACACGTGGAAAAAACGTACAAAACAAGAGATGGGGGTCATCAATATTTTGGACGGATTTTTTAAGAATTTTCAAATTTTCAGATGGGAGGTTCCAGATAAGGTCAAAAACGACACACTCAGATCTTCACCAAACTTTGCAGGGATACATTGGATGTCAAGACACGTGGAAAAAACGTACAAAACAAGAGATTGGAGACATCAAGATTTTGGACGAATTTTTTAAAAATATTCAAATTTTCAGAAAGTAGGTTCCAGATAAGGTCAAAAACTACATACTCAGATCTTCACCAAACTTTGCAGGGATACATTGGATGTCAAGACACGTGGAAAAAACATACAAAACATAGGGTTAGGGACATCAAGATTTTGGACGAATTTTTTAAGAATATTCAAATTTTCAGAAAGTAGGTTTCAGATAAGGTCAAAAACTACATACTCAGATCTTCACCAAACTTTGCAGGGATACATTGGATGTCAAGACACGTGGAAAAAACGTACAAAACAAGAGATTGGGGTCATCAAGATTTTGGACGGATTTTTTAAGAATTTTCAAATTTTCAGATGGGAGGTCCCAGATAAGGTCAAAAACGACATACTCAGATCTTCACCAAACTTTGCAGGAATACATTGGATGTCAAGACACGTGGAAAAAACATACAAAACATAAGATTCGGGACATCAAGATTTTGGTCGAATTTTTTAAGAATTTTCAAATTTTCAGATAGGAGGTTCCATATAAGGTCAAAAACTACATACTCAGATCTTCACCAAACTTTGCAAGGATACATTGGATGTCAAGACACGTGGAAAAAACGTACAAAACAAGGGATTTGAGACATCAAGATTTTGGACGGATTTTTTAGGAATTTTCAAATTTTCAGATGGGAGGTTCCAGATAAGGTCAAAAACTACATACTCAGATCTTCACCAAACTTTGCAGGGATACATTGGATGTCAAGACACGTGGAAAAAACGTACAAAACAAGAGATTGGGGTCATCAAGGTTTTGGACGGATTTTTTAAGAATATTCAAATTTTCAGAAAGTAGGTTCCAGATAAGGTCAAAAACGACATACTCAGATCTTCACCAAACTTTGCAGGGATACATTGGATGTCAAGACACGTGGAAAAAACATACAAAACATTGGGTTAGGAACATCAAGATTTTGGACGAATTTTTTAAGAATATTCAAATTTTCAGAAAGTAGGTTCCAGATAAGGTCAAAAACTACATACTCAGATCTTCACCAAACTTTGCAGGGATACATTGGATGTCAAGACACGTGGAAAAAACGTACAAAACTAGAGATTGGGGTCATCAAGATTTTGGACGGATTTTTTAAGAATTTTCAAATTTTCAGATGGGAGGTCCCAGATAAGGTCAAAAACGACATACTCAGATCTTCACCAAACTTTGCAGGAATACATTGGATGTCAAGACACGTGGAAAAAACATACAAAACATATGATTCGGTACATCAAGATTTTGGTCGAATTTTTTAAGAATTTTCAAATTTTCAGATAGGAGGTTCCATATAAGGTCAAAAACTACATACTCAGATCTTCACCAAACTTTGCAGGGATACATTGGATGTCAAGACACGTGGAAAAAACGTACAAAACAAGAGATTGGGGTCATCAAGATTTTGGACGGATTTTTTAAGAATTTTCAAATTTTCAGATGGGAGGTTCCAGATAAGGTCAAAAACGACACACTCAGATCTTCACCAAACTTTGCAGGGATACATTGGATGTCAAGACACGTGGAAAAAACGTACAAAGCAAGAGATTGGAGACATCAAGATTTTGGACGAATTTTTTAAAAATATTCAAATTTTCAGAAAGTAGGTTCCAGATAAGGTCAAAAACTACATACTCAGATCTTCACCAAACTTTGCAGGGATACATTGGATGTCAAGACACGTGGAAAAAACATACAAAACATAGGGTTAGGGACATCAAGATTTTGGACGAACTTTTTAAGAATATTCAAATTTTCAGAAAGTAGGTTCCAGATAAGGTCAAAAACTACATACTCAGATCTTCACCAAACTTTGCAGGGATACATTGGATGTCAAGACACGTGGAAAAAACGTACAAAACAAGAGATTGGGGTCATCAAGATTTTGGACGGATTTTTTAAGAATTTTCAAATTTTCAGATGGGAGGTCCCAGATAAGGTCAAAAACGACATACTCAGATCTTCATAAAACTTTGCAGGAATACATTGGATGTCAAGACACGTGGAAAAAACATACAAAACATAAGATTCGGGACATCAAGATTTTGGTCGATTTTTTTAAGAATTTTCAAATTTTCAGATAGGAGGTTCCATATAAGGTCAAAAACTACATACTCAGATCTTCACCAAACTTTGCAGGGATACATTGGATGTCAAGACACGTGGAAAAACGTACAAAACAAGAGATTGGGGTCATCAAGATTTTGGACGGATTTTTTAAGAATTTTCAAATTTTCAGATGGGAGGTTCCAGATAAGGTCAAAAACGACACACTCAGATCTTCACCAAACTTTGCAGGGATACATTGGATGTCAAGACACGTGGAAAAAACGTACAAAACAAGAGATTGGAGACATCAAGATTTTTAACGAATTTTTTAAAAATATTCAAATTTTCAGAAAGTAGGTTCCAGATAAGGTCAAAAACGACATACTCAGATCTTCACCAAATTTTGCAGGGATACATTGGATGTCAAGACACGTGGAAAAAACATACAAAACATAGGGTTAGGGACATCAAGATTTTGGACGAATTTTTTAAGAATATTCAAATTTTCAGAAAGTAGGTTCCAGATAAGGTCAAAGACTACATACTCAGATCTTCACCAAACTTTGCAGGGATACATTGGATGTCAAGACACGTGGAAAAAACGTACAAAACAAGAGATTGGGGTCATCAAGATTTTGGACGGATTTTTTAAGAAATTTCAAATTTTCAGATGGGAGGTCTCAGATAAGGTCAAAAACGACATACTCAGATCTTCACCAAACTTTGCAGGAATACATTGGATGTCAAGACACGTGGAAAAAACATACAAAACATAAGATTCGGGACATCAAGATTTTGGTCGAATTTTTTAAGAATTTTCAAATTTTCAGATAGGAGGTTCCATATAAAGTCAAAAACTAGATACTCAGATCTTCACCAAACTTTGCAGGGATACATTGGATGTCAAGACACGTGGAAAAAACGTACAAAACAAGAGATTGAGGTCATCAAGATTTTGGACGGATTTTTTAAGAATTTTCAAATTTTCAGATGGGAGGTTCCAGATAAGGTCAAAAACGACATACTCAGATCTTCACCAAACTTTGCAGGAATACATTGGATGTCAAGACACGTGGAAAAAACGTACAAAACATAAGATTCGGGACATCAAGATTTTGGTCGAATTTTTTAAGAATTTTCAAAATTTCAGATAGGAGGTTCCATATAAGGTCAAAAACTACATACTCAGATCTTCACCAAACTTTGCAAGGATACATTGGATGTCAAGACACGTGGAAAAAACGTACAAAACAAGTTATTGGAGACATCAAGATTTTGGACGGATTTTTTAGGAATTTTCAAATTTTCAGATGGGAGGTTCCAGATAAGATCAAAAACGACATACTCAGATCTTCACCAAACTTTGCAGGGATACATTGGATGTCAAGACACGTGGAAAAAACATACAAAACATAGGGTTGGGGACATCAAGATTTTGGTCGAATTTTTTAAGAATTTTCAAATTTTCAGATGGGAGGTCCCAGATAAGGTCAAAAACGACATACTCAGATCTTCACCAAACTTTGCAGGAATACATTGGATGTCAAGACACTTGGAAGAAACATACAAAACATAAGATTCGGGACATCAAGATTTTGGTCGAATTTTTTAAGAATTTTCAAATTTTCAGATAGGAGGTTCCATATAAGGTCAAAAACTACATACTCAGATCTTCACCAAACTTTGCAGGGATACATTGTATGTCAAGACACGTGGAAAAAACGTACAAAACAAGAGATGGGGGTCATCAATATTTTGGACGGATTTTTTAAGTATTTTCAAATTTTCAGATGGGAGGTTCCAGATAAGGTCAAAAACGACACACTCAGATCTTCACCAAACTTTGCAGGGATACATTGGATGTCAAGACACGTGGAAAAAACGTACAAAACAAGAGATTGGAGACATCAAGATTTTGGACGAATTTTTTAAAAATATTCAAATTTTCAGAAAGTAGGTTCCAGATAAGGTCAAAAACTACATACTCAGATCTTCACCAAACTTTGCAGGGATACATTGGATGTCAAGACACGTGGAAAAAACATACAAAACATAGGGTTAGGGACATCAAGATTTTGGACGAATTTTTTAAGAATATTCAAATTTTCAGAAAGTAGGTTTCAGATAAGGTCAAAAACTACATACTCAGATCTTCACCAAACTTTGCAGGGATACATTGGATGTCAAGACACGTGGAAAAAACGTACAAAACAAGAGATTGGGGTCATCAAGATTTTGGACGGATTTTTTAAGAATTTTCAAATTTTCAGATGGGAGGTCCCAGATAAGGTCAAAAACGACATACTCAGATCTTCACCAAACTTTGCAGGAATACATTGGATGTCAAGACACGTGGAAAAAACATACAAAACATAAGATTCGGGACATCAAGATTTTGGTCGAATTTTTTAAGAATTTTCAAATTTTCAGATAGGAGGTTCCATATAAGGTCAAAAACTACATACTCAGATCTTCACCAAACTTTGCAAGGATACATTGGATGTCAAGACACGTGGAAAAAACGTACAAAACAAGGGATTGGAGACATCAAGATTTTGGACGGATTTTTTAGGAATTTTCAAATTTTCAGATGGGAGGTTCCAGATAAGGTCAAAAACTACATACTCAGATCTTCACCAAACTTTGCAGGGATACATTGGATGTCAAGACACGTGGAAAAAACGTACAAAACAAGAGATTGGGGTCATCAAGATTTTGGACGGATTTTTTAAGAATATTCAAATTTTCAGAAAGTAGGTTCCAGATAAGGTCAAAAACGACATACTCAGATCTTCACCAAACTTTGCAGGGATACATTGGATGTCAAGACACGTGGAAAAAACATACAAAACATTGGGTTAGGAACATCAAGATTTTGGACGAATTTTTTAAGAACATTCAAATTTTCAGAAAGTAGGTTCCAGATAAGGTCAAAAACTACATACTCAGATCTTCACCAAACTTTGCAGGGATACATTGGATGTCAAGACACGTGGAAAAAACGTACAAAACAAGAGATTGGGGTCATCAAGATTTTGGACGGATTTTTTAAGAATTTTCAAATTTTCAGATGGGAGGTCCCAGATAAGGTCAAAAACGACATACTCAGATCTTCACCAAACTTTGCAGGAATACATTGGATGTCAAGACACGTGGAAAAAACATACAAAACATAAGATTCGGGACATCAAGATTTTGGTCGAATTTTTTAAGAATTTTCAAATTTTCAGATATCAGGTTCCATATAAGGTCAAAAACTACATACTCAGATCTTCACCAAACTTTGCAGGGATACATTGGATGTCAAGACACGTGGAAAAACGTACAAAACAAGAGATTGGGGTCATCAAGATTTTGGACGGATTTTTTAAGAATTTTCAAATTTTCAGATGGGAGGTTCCAGATAAGGTCAAAAACGACACACTCAGATCTTCACCAAACTTTGCAGGGATACATTGGATGTCAAGACACGTGGAAAAAACGTACAAAACAAGAGATTGGAGACATCAAGATTTTGGACGAATTTTTTAAAAATATTCAAATTTTCAGAAAGTAGGTTCCAGATAAGGTCAAAAACGACATACTCAGATCTTCACCAAATTTTGCAGGGATACATTGGATGTCAAGACACGTGGAAAAAACATACAAAACATAGGGTTAGGGACATCAAGATTTTGGACGAATTTTTTAAGAATATTCAAATTTTCAGAAAGTAGGTTCCAGATAAGGTCAAAAACTACATACTCAGATCTTCACCAAACTTTGCAGGGATACATTGGATGTCAAGACACGTGGAAAAAACGTACAAAACAAGAGATTGGGGTCATCAAGATTTTGGACGGATTTTTTAAGAAATTTCAAATTTTCAGATGGGAGGTCTCAGATAAGGTCAAAAACGACATACTCAGATCTTCACCAAACTTTGCAGGAATACATTGGATGTCAAGACACGTGGAAAAAACATACAAAACATAAGATTCGGGACATCAAGATTTTGGTCGAATTTTTTAAGAATTTTCAAAATTTCAGATAGGAGGTTCCATATAAGGTCAAAAACTACATACTCAGATCTTCACCAAACTTTGCAAGGATACATTGGATGTCAAGACACGTGGAAAAAACGTACAAAACAAGGGATTGGAGACATCAAGATTTTGGACGGATTTTTTAGGAATTTTCAAATTTTCAGATGGGAGGTTCCAGATAAGGTCAAAAACGACATTCTCAGATCTTCACCAAACTTTGCAGGGATACATTGGATGTCAAGACACGTGGAAAAAACATACAAAACATAGGGTTGGGGACATCAAGATTTTGGTCGAATTTTTTAAGAATTTTCAAATTTTCAGATAGGAGGTTCCATATAAGGTCAAAAACTACATACTCAGATCTTCACCAAACTTTGGAGGGATACATTGGATGTCAAGACACGTGGAAAAAACGTACAAAACAAGAGATTGGGGTCATCAAGATTTTGGACGGATTTTTTAAGAATATTCAAATTTTCAGAAAGTAGGTTCCAGATAAGGTCAAAAACGACATACTCAGATCTTCACCAAACTTTGCAGGGATACATTGGATGTCAAGACACGTGGAAAAAACATACAAAACATAGGGTTAGGGACATCAAGATTTTGGACGAATTTTTTAAGAATATTCAAATTTTCAGAAAGTAGGTTCCAGATAAGGTCAAAAACTACATACTCAGATCTTCACCAAACTTTGCAGGGATACATTGGATGTCAAGACACGTGGAAAAAACGTACAAAACAAGGGATTGGAGACATCAAGATTTTGGACGGATTTTTTAGGAATTTTCAAATTTTCAGATGGGAGGTTCCAGATAAGGTCAAAAACGACATACTCAGATCTTCACCAAACTTTGCAGGGATACATTGGATGTCAAGACACGTTGAAAAAACGTACAAAACAAGAGATTGGGGTCATCAAGATTTTGGACGGATTTTTTAAGAATTTTCAAATTTTCAGATGGGAGGTCCCAGATAAGGTCAAAAACGACATACTCAGATCTTCACCAAACTTTGCAGGAATACATTGGATGTCAAGACACGTGGAAAAAACATACAAAACATAAGATTCGGGACATCAAGATTTTGGTCGATTTTTTTAAGAATTTTCAAATTTTCAGATAGGAGGTTCCATATAAGGTCAAAAACTACATACTCAGATCTTCACCAAACTTTGCAGGGATACATTGGATGTCAAGACACGTGGAAAAAACGTACAAAACAAGAGATTGGGGTCATCAAGATTTTGGACGGATTTTTTAGGAATTTTCAAATTTTCAGATGGGAGGTTCCAGATAAGGTCAAAAACTACATACTCAGATCTTCACCAAACTTTGCAGGGATACATTGGATGTCAAGACACGTGGAAAAAACGTACAAAACAAGAGATTGGAGACACCAAGATTTTGGACGAATTTTTTAAGAATATTCAAATTTTCAGATAGGAGGTTCCAGATAAGGTCAAAAACGACATACTCAGATCTTCACCAAACTTTGCAGGGATACATTGGATGTCAAGACACGTGGAAAAAACATACAAAACATAGGGTTAGGGACATCAAGATTTTGGACGATTTTTTAAGAATATTCAAATTTTCAGAAAGTAGGTTCCAGATGAGGTCAAAAACTACATACTCAGATCTTCACCAAACTTTGCAGGGATACATTGGATGTCAAGACACGTGGAAAAAACGTACAAAACAAGAGATTGGGGTCATCAAGATTTTGGACGGATTTTTTAAGAATTTTCAAATTTTCAGATGGGAGGTCCCAGATAAGGTCAAAAACGACATACTCAGATCTTCACCAAACTTTGCAGAAATACATTGGATGTCAAGACACGTGGAAAAAACATACAAAACATAAGATTCGGGACATCAAGAATTTGGTCGAATTTTTTAAGAATTTTCAAATTTTCAGATAGGAGGTTCCATATAAGGTCAAAAACTACATACTCAGATCTTCACCAAACTTTGCAGGGATACATTGGATGTCAAGACACGTGGAAAAAACGTACAAAACAAGAGATTGGGGTCATCAAGATTTTGGACGGATTTTTTAAGAATTTTCAAATTTTCAGATGGGAGGTTCCAGATAAGGTCAAAAACGACACACTCAGATCTTCACCAAACTTTGCAGGGATACATTGGATGTCAAGACACGTGGAAAAAACGTACAAAACAAGAGATTGGAGACATCAAGATTTTGGACGAATTTTTTAAGAATTTTCAAATTTTCAGAAAGGATGTTCCAGATAAGGTCAAAAACGACATACTCAGATCTTCACCAAACTTTTCAGGGATACATTGGATGTCAAGACACGTGGAAAAAACATACAAAACATAGGATTGGGGACATCAAGATTTTGGTCAAATTTTTTAAGAATTTTCAAATTTTCAGATTGGAGGTTCCATATAAGGTCAAAAACTACATACTCAGATCTTCACCAAACATTGCAGGGATACATTGGATGTCAAGACACGTGGAAAAAACGTACAAAACAAGAGATTGGAGACATCAAGATTTTGGACGAATTTTTTAAAAATTTTCAAATTTTCAGATAGGAGGTTCCAGATAAGGTCAAAAACTACATATCGGATCTTCACCAAACTTTGCAGGGATACATTGGATGTCAAGACACGTGGAAAAAACATACAAAACATAGGATTTGAGACATCAAGATTTTGGACGAATTTTTTCAAAATTTTCAAATTTTCAGTTGGAGGTTCCAGATAAGGTCAAAAACTACATACTCAGATCTTCACCAAAAGTTGCAGGGATACATTGGATGTCAAGACACGTGGAAAAAACGTACAAAACAAGAGATTGGGGTCATCAAGATTTTGGACGGATTTTTTAAGAATTTATAAATTTTCAGATGGGAGGTCCCAGATAAGGTCAAAAACGACATACTCAGATCTTCACCAAACTTTGCAGGAATACATTGGATGTCAAGACACGTGGAAAAAACATACAAAACATAAGATTCGGGACATCAAGATTTTGGTCGAATTTTTTAAGAATTTTCAAATTTTCAGATAGGAGGTTCCATATAAGGTCAAAAACTACATACTCAGATCTTCACCAAACTTTGCAAGGATACATTGGATGTCAAGACACGTGGAAAAAACGTACAAAACAAGGGATTGGAGACATCAAGATTTTGGACGGATTTTTTAGGAATTTTCAAATTTTCAGATGGGAGGTTCCAGATAAGGTCAAAAACTACATACTCAGATCTTCACCAAACTTTGCAGGGATACATTGGATGTCAAGACACGTGGAAAAAACGTACAAAACAAGAGATTGGGGTCATCAAGATTTTGGACGGATTTTTTAAGAATATTCAAATTTTCAGAAAGTAGGTTCCAGATAAGGTCAAAAACGACATACTCAGATCTTCACCAAACTTTGCAGGGATACATTGGATGTCAAGACACGTGGAAAAAACATACAAAACATTGGGTTAGGAACATCAAGATTTTGGACGAATTTTTTAAGAATATTCAAATTTTCAGAAAGTAGGTTCCAGATAAGGTCAAAAACTACATACTCAGATCTTCACCAAACTTTGCAGGGATACATTGGATGTCAAGACACGTGGAAAAAACGTACAAAACAAGAGATTGGGGTCATCAAGATTTTGGACGGATTTTTTAAGAATTTTCAAATTTTCAGATGGGAGGTCCCAGATAAGGTCAAAAACGACATACTCAGATCTTCACCAAACTTTGCAGGAATACATTGGATGTCAAGACACGTGGAAAAAACATACAAAACATATGATTCGGGACATCAAGATTTTGGTCGAATTTTTTAAGAATTTTCAAATTTTCAGATAGGAGGTTCCATATAAGGTCAAAAACTACATACTCATATCTTCACCAAACTTTGCAGGGATATATTGGATGTCAAGACACGTGGAAAAAACGTACAAAACAAGAGATTGGGGTCATCAAGATTTTGGACGGATTTTTTAAGAATTTTCAAATTTTCAGATGGGAGGTTCCAGATAAGGTCAAAAACGACACACTCAGATCTTCACCAAACTTTGCAGGGATACATTGGATGTCAAGACACGTGGAAAAAACGTACAAAGCAAGAGATTGGAGACATCAAGATTTTGGACGAATTTTTTAAAAATATTCAAATTTTCAGAAAGTAGGTTCCAGATAAGGTCAAAAACTACATACTCAGATCTTCACCAAACTTTGCAGGGATACATTGGATGTCAAGACACGTGGAAAAAACATACAAAACATAGGGTTAGGGACATCAAGATTTTGGACGAATTTTTTAAGAATATTCAAATTTTCAGAAAGTAGGTTCCAGATAAGGTCAAAAACTACATACTCAGATCTTCACCAAACTTTGCAGGGATACATTGGATGTCAAGACACGTGGAAAAAACGTACAAAACAAGAGATTGGGGTCATCAAGATTTTGGACGGATTTTTTAAGAATTTTCAAATTTTCAGATGGGAGGTCCCAGATAAGGTCAAAAACGACATACTCAGATCTTCACCAAACTTTGCAGGAATACATTGGATGTCAAGACACGTGGAAAAAACATACAAAACATAAGATTCGGGACATCAAGATTTTGGTCGATTTTTTTAAGAATTTTCAAATTTTCAGATAGGAGGTTCCATATAAGGTCAAAAACTACATACTCAGATCTTCACCAAACTTTGCAGGGATACATTGGATGTCAAGACACGTGGAAAAAACGTACAAAACAAGAGATTGGGGTCATCAAGATTTTGGACGGATTTTTTAAGAATTTTCAAATTTTCAGATGGGAGGTTCCAGATAAGGTCAAAAACGACACACTCAGATCTTCACCAAACTTTGCAGGGATACATTGGTTGTCAAGACACGTGGAAAAAACGTACAAAACAAGAGATTGGAGACATCAAGATTTTGGACGAATTTTTTAAAAATATTCAAATTTTCAGAAAGTAGGTTCCAGATAAGGTCAAAAACGACATACTCAGATCTTCACCAAATTTTGCAGGGATACATTGGATGTCAAGACACGTGGAAAAACCATACAAAACATAGGGTTAGGGACATCAAGATTTTGGACGAATTTTTTAAGAATATTCAAATTTTCAGAAAGTAGGTTCCAGATAAGGTCAAAAACTACATACTCAGATCTTCACCAAACTTTGCAGGGATACATTGGATGTCAAGACACGTGGAAAAAACGTACAAAACAAGAGATTGGAGACATCAAGATTTTGGACGAATTTTTTAAAAATATTCAAATTTTCAGAAAGTGGGTTCCAGAAAAGGTCAAAAACGACATACTCAGATCTTCACCAAATTTTGCAGGGATACATTGGATGTCAAGACACGTGGAAAAAACATACAAAACAAGGGATTGGAGACATCAAGATTTTGGACGGATTTTTTAGGAATTTTCAAATTTTCAGATGGGAGGTTCCAGATAAGGTCAAAAACGACATACTCAGATCTTCACCAAACTTCGCAGGGATACATTGGATGTCAAGACACGTGGAAAAAACAACATACAAAACATAGGGTTGGGGACATCAAGATTTTGGGCGAATTTTTTAAGAATTTTCAAATTTTCAGATAGGAGGTTCCATATAAGGTCAAAAACTACATACTCAGATCTTCACCAAACTTTGCAGGGATACATTGGATGTCAAGACACGTGGAAAAAACGTACAAAACAAGAGATTGGGGTCATCAAGATTTTGGACGGATTTTTTAAGAATATTCAAATTTTCAGAAAGTAGGTTCCAGATAAGGTCAAAAACGACATACTCAGATCTTCACCAAACTTTGCAGGGATACATTGGATGTCAAGACACGTGGAAAAAACATACAAAACATAGGGTTAGGGACATCAAGATTTTGGACGAATTTTTTAAGAATATTCAAATTTTCAGAAAGTAGGTTCCAGATAAGGTCAAAAACTACATACTCAGATCTTCACCAAACTTTGCAGGGATACATTGGATGTCAAGACACGTGGAAAAAACGTACAAAACAAGAGATTGGGGTCATCAAGATTTTGGACGGATTTTTTAAGAATTTTCAAATTTTCAGATGGGAGGTCCCAGATAAGGTCAAAAACGACATACTCAGATCTTCACCAAACTTTGCAGGAATACATTGGATGTCAAGACACGTGGAAAAAACATACAAAACATAAGATTCGGGACATCAAGATTTTGGTCGAATTTTTTAAGAATTTTCAAATTTTCAGATAGGAGGTTCCATATAAGGTCAAAAACTACATACTCAGATCTTCACCAAACTTTGCAGGGATACATTGGATGTCAAGACACGTGGAAAAAACGTACAAAACAAGAGATTGGGGTCATCAAGATTTTGGACGGATTTTTTAGGAATTTTCAAATTTTCAGATGGGAGGTTCCAGATAAGGTCAAAAACTACATACTCAGATCTTCACCAAACTTTGCAGGGATACATTGGATGTCAAGACACGTGGAAAAAACGTACAAAACAAGAGATTGGAGACACCAAGGTTTTGGACGAATTTTTTAAGAATATTCAAATTTTCAGATAGGAGGTTCCAGATAAGGTCAAAAACGACATACTCAGATCTTCACCAAACTTTGCAGGGATACATTGGATGTCAAGACACGTGGAAAAAACATACAAAACATAGGGTTAGGGACATCAAGATTTTGGACGATTTTTTAAGAATATTCAAATTTTCAGAAAGTAGGTTCCAGATGAGGTCAAAAACTACATACTCAGATCTTCACCAAACTTTGCAGGGATACATTGGATGTCAAGACACGTGGAAAAAACGTACAAAACAAGAGATTGGGGTCATCAAGATTTTGGACGGATTTTTTAAGAATTTTCAAATTTTCAGATGGGAGGTCCCAGAGAAGGTCAAAAACGACATACTCAGATCTTCACCAAACTTTGCAGAAATACATTGGATGTCAAGACACGTGGAAAAAACATACAAAACATAAGATTCGGGACATCAAGAATTTGGTCGAATTTTTTAAGAATTTTCAAATTTTCAGATAGGAGGTTCCATATAAGGTCAAAAACTACATACTCAGATCTTCACCAAACTTTGCAGGGATACATTGGATGTCAAGACACGTGGAAAAAACGTACAAAACAAGAGATTGGGGTCATCAAGATTTTGGACGGATTTTTTAAGAATTTTCAAATTTTCAGATGGGAGGTTCCAGATAAGGTCAAAAACGACACACTCAGATCTTCACCAAACTTTGCAGGGATACATTGGATGTCAAGACACGTGGAAAAAACGTACAAAACAAGAGATTGGAGACATCAAGATTTTGGACGAATTTTTTAAGAATTTTCAAATTTTCAGAAAGGATGTTCCAGATAAGGTCAAAAACGACATACTCAGATCTTCACCAAACATTGCAGGGATACATTGGATGTCAAGACACGTGGAAAAAACGTACAAAACAAGAGATTGGAGACATCAAGATTTTGGACGAATTTTTTAAAAATTTTCAAATTTTCAGATAGGAGGTTCCAGATAAGGTCAAAAACTACATATCGGATCTTCACCAAACTTTGCAGGGATACATTGGATGTCAAGACACGTGGAAAAAACATACAAAACATAGGATTTGAGACATCAAGATTTTGGACGAATTTTTTCAAAATTTTCAAATTTTCAGTTGGAGGTTCCAGATAAGGTCAAAAACTACATACTCAGATCTTCACCAAAAGTTGCAGGGATACATTGGATGTCAAGACACGTGGAAAAAACGTACAAAACAAGAGATTGGGGTCATCAAGATTTTGGACGGATTTTTTAAGAATTTATAAATTTTCAGATGGGAGGTCCCAGATAAGGTCAAAAACGACATACTCAGATCTTCACCAAACTTTGCAGGAATACATTGGATGTCAAGACACGTGGAAAAAACATACAAAACATAAGATTCGGGACATCAAGATTTTGGTCGAATTTTTTAAGAATTTTCAAATTTTCAGATAGGAGGTTCCATATAAGGTCAAAAACTACATACTCAGATCTTCACCAAACTTTGCAGGAATACATTGGATGTCAAGACACGTGGAAAAAACGTACAAAACAAGAGATTGGAGACATCAAGATTTTGGACGAATTTTTTAAAAATTTTCAAATTTTCAGATAGGAGGTTCCAGATAAGGTCAAAAACTACATATCGGATCTTCACCAAACTTTGCAGGGATACATTGGATGTCAAGACACGTGGAAAAAACATACAAAACATAGGATTTGAGACATCAAGATTTTGGACGAATTTTTTCAAAATTTTCAAATTTTCAGTTGGAGGTTCCAGATAAGGTCAAAAACTACATACTCAGATCTTCACCAAAAGTTGCAGGGATACATTGGATGTCAAGACACGTGGAAAAAACGTACAAAACAAGAGATTGGGGTCATCAAGATTTTGGACGGATTTTTTAAGAATTTATAAATTTTCAGATGGGAGGTCCCAGATAAGGTCAAAAACGACATACTCAGATCTTCACCAAACTTTGCAGGAATACATTGGATGTCAAGACACGTGGAAAAAACATACAAAACATAAGATTCGGGACATCAAGATTTTGGTCGAATTTTTTAAGAATTTTCAAATTTTCAGATAGGAGGTTCCATATAAGGTCAAAAACTACATACTCAGATCTTCACCAAACTTTGCAAGGATACATTGGATGTCAAGACACGTGGAAAAAACGTACAAAACAAGGGATTGGAGACATCAAGATTTTGGACGGATTTTTTAGGAATTTTCAAATTTTCAGATGGGAGGTTCCAGATAAGGTCAAAAACTACATACTCAGATCTTCACCAAACTTTGCAGGGATACATTGGATGTCAAGACACGTGGAAAAAACGTACAAAACAAGAGATTGGGGTCATCAAGATTTTGGACGGATTTTTTAAGAATATTCAAATTTTCAGAAAGTAGGTTCCAGATAAGGTCAAAAACGACATACTCAGATCTTCACCAAACTTTGCAGGGATACATTGGATGTCAAGACACGTGGAAAAAACATACAAAACATTGGGTTAGGAACATCAAGATTTTGGACGAATTTTTTAAGAATATTCAAATTTTCAGAAAGTAGGTTCCAGATAAGGTCAAAAACTACATACTCAGATCTTCACCAAACTTTGCAGGGATACATTGGATGTCAAGACACGTGGAAAAAACGTACAAAACAAGAGATTGGGGTCATCAAGATTTTGGACGGATTTTTTAAGAATTTTCAAATTTTCAGATGGGAGGTCCCAGATAAGGTCAAAAACGACATACTCAGATCTTCACCAAACTTTGCAGGAATACATTGGATGTCAAGACACGTGGAAAAAACATACAAAACATATGATTCGGGACATCAAGATTTTGGTCGAATTTTTTAAGAATTTTCAAATTTTCAGATAGGAGGTTCCATATAAGGTCAAAAACTACATACTCATATCTTCACCAAACTTTGCAGGGATATATTGGATGTCAAGACACGTGGAAAAAACGTACAAAACAAGAGATTGGGGTCATCAAGATTTTGGAGGGATTTTTTAAGAATTTTCAAATTTTCAGATGGGAGGTTCCAGATAAGGTCAAAAACGACACACTCAGATCTTCACCAAACTTTGCAGGGATACATTGGATGTCAAGACACGTGGAAAAAACGTACAAAGCAAGAGATTGGAGACATCAAGATTTTGGACGAATTTTTTAAAAATATTCAAATTTTCAGAAAGTAGGTTCCAGATAAGGTCAAAAACTACATACTCAGATCTTCACCAAACTTTGCAGGGATACATTGGATGTCAAGACACGTGGAAAAAACATACAAAACATAGGGTTAGGGACATCAAGATTTTGGACGAATTTTTTAAGAATATTCAAATTTTCAGAAAGTAGGTTCCAGATAAGGTCAAAAACTACATACTCAGATCTTCACCAAACTTTGCAGGGATACATTGGATGTCAAGACACGTGGAAAAAACGTACAAAACAAGAGATTGGGGTCATCAAGATTTTGGACGGATTTTTTAAGAATTTTCAAATTTTCAGATGGGAGGTCCCAGATAAGGTCAAAAACGACATACTCAGATCTTCACCAAACTTTGCAGGAATACATTGGATGTCAAGACACGTGGAAAAAACATACAAAACATAAGATTCGGGACATCAAGATTTTGGTCGATTTTTTTAAGAATTTTCAAATTTTCAGATAGGAGGTTCCATATAAGGTCAAAAACTACATACTCAGATCTTCACCAAACTTTGCAGGGATACATTGGATGTCAAGACACGTGGAAAAAACGTACAAAACAAGAGATTGGGGTCATCAAGATTTTGGACGGATTTTTTAAGAATTTTCAAATTTTCAGATGGGAGGTTCCAGATAAGGTCAAAAACGACACACTCAGATCTTCACCAAACTTTGCAGGGATACATTGGTTGTCAAGACACGTGGAAAAAACGTACAAAACAAGAGATTGGAGACATCAAGATTTTGGACGAATTTTTTAAAAATATTCAAATTTTCAGAAAGTAGGTTCCAGATAAGGTCAAAAACGACATACTCAGATCTTCACCAAATTTTGCAGGGATACATTGGATGTCAAGACACGTGGAAAAACCATACAAAACATAGGGTTAGGGACATCAAGATTTTGGACGAATTTTTTAAGAATATTCAAATTTTCAGAAAGTAGGTTCCAGATAAGGTCAAAAACTACATACTCAGATCTTCACCAAACTTTGCAGGGATACATTGGATGTCAAGACACGTGGAAAAAACGTACAAAACAAGAGATTGGAGACATCAAGATTTTGGACGAATTTTTTAAAAATATTCAAATTTTCAGAAAGTGGGTTCCAGAAAAGGTCAAAAACGACATACTCAGATCTTCACCAAATTTTGCAGGGATACATTGGATGTCAAGACACGTGGAAAAAACATACAAAACAAGGGATTGGAGACATCAAGATTTTGGACGGATTTTTTAGGAATTTTCAAATTTTCAGATGGGAGGTTCCAGATAAGGTCAAAAACGACATACTCAGATCTTCACCAAACTTCGCAGGGATACATTGGATGTCAAGACACGTGGAAAAAACAACATACAAAACATAGGGTTGGGGACATCAAGATTTTGGGCGAATTTTTTAAGAATTTTCAAATTTTCAGATAGGAGGTTCCATATAAGGTCAAAAACTACATACTCAGATCTTCACCAAACTTTGCAGGGATACATTGGATGTCAAGACACGTGGAAAAAACGTACAAAACAAGAGATTGGGGTCATCAAGATTTTGGACGGATTTTTTAAGAATATTCAAATTTTCAGAAAGTAGGTTCCAGATAAGGTCAAAAACGACATACTCAGATCTTCACCAAACTTTGCAGGGATACATTGGATGTCAAGACACGTGGAAAAAACATACAAAACATAGGGTTAGGGACATCAAGATTTTGGACGAATTTTTTAAGAATATTCAAATTTTCAGAAAGTAGGTTCCAGATAAGGTCAAAAACTACATACTCAGATCTTCACCAAACTTTGCAGGGATACATTGGATGTCAAGACACGTGGAAAAAACGTACAAAACAAGAGATTGGGGTCATCAAGATTTTGGACGGATTTTTTAAGAATTTTCAAATTTTCAGATGGGAGGTCCCAGATAAGGTCAAAAACGACATACTCAGATCTTCACCAAACTTTGCAGGAATACATTGGATGTCAAGACACGTGGAAAAAACATACAAAACATAAGATTCGGGACATCAAGATTTTGGTCGAATTTTTTAAGAATTTTCAAATTTTCAGATAGGAGGTTCCATATAAGGTCAAAAACTACATACTCAGATCTTCACCAAACTTTGCAGGGATACATTGGATGTCAAGACACGTGGAAAAAACGTACAAAACAAGAGATTGGGGTCATCAAGATTTTGGACGGATTTTTTAGGAATTTTCAAATTTTCAGATGGGAGGTTCCAGATAAGGTCAAAAACTACATACTCAGATCTTCACCAAACTTTGCAGGGATACATTGGATGTCAAGACACGTGGAAAAAACGTACAAAACAAGAGATTGGAGACACCAAGGTTTTGGACGAATTTTTTAAGAATATTCAAATTTTCAGATAGGAGGTTCCAGATAAGGTCAAAAACGACATACTCAGATCTTCACCAAACTTTGCAGGGATACATTGGATGTCAAGACACGTGGAAAAAACATACAAAACATAGGGTTAGGGACATCAAGATTTTGGACGATTTTTTAAGAATATTCAAATTTTCAGAAAGTAGGTTCCAGATGAGGTCAAAAACTACATACTCAGATCTTCACCAAACTTTGCAGGGATACATTGGATGTCAAGACACGTGGAAAAAACGTACAAAACAAGAGATTGGGGTCATCAAGATTTTGGACGGATTTTTTAAGAATTTTCAAATTTTCAGATGGGAGGTCCCAGAGAAGGTCAAAAACGACATACTCAGATCTTCACCAAACTTTGCAGAAATACATTGGATGTCAAGACACGTGGAAAAAACATACAAAACATAAGATTCGGGACATCAAGAATTTGGTCGAATTTTTTAAGAATTTTCAAATTTTCAGATAGGAGGTTCCATATAAGGTCAAAAACTACATACTCAGATCTTCACCAAACTTTGCAGGGATACATTGGATGTCAAGACACGTGGAAAAAACGTACAAAACAAGAGATTGGGGTCATCAAGATTTTGGACGGATTTTTTAAGAATTTTCAAATTTTCAGATGGGAGGTTCCAGATAAGGTCAAAAACGACACACTCAGATCTTCACCAAACTTAGCAGGGATACATTGGATGTCAAGACACGTGGAAAAAACGTACAAAACAAGAGATTGGAGACATCAAGATTTTGGACGAATTTTTTAAAAATTTTCAAATTTTCAGATAGGAGGTTCCAGATAAGGTCAAAAACTACATATCGGATCTTCACCAAACTTTGCAGGGATACATTGGATGTCAAGACACGTGGAAAAAACATACAAAACATAGGATTTGAGACATCAAGATTTTGGACGAATTTTTTCAAAATTTTCAAATTTTCAGTTGGAGGTTCCAGATAAGGTCAAAAACTACATACTCAGATCTTCACCAAAAGTTGCAGGGATACATTGGATGTCAAGACACGTGGAAAAAACGTACAAAACAAGAGATTGGGGTCATCAAGATTTTGGACGGATTTTTTAAGAATTTATAAATTTTCAGATGGGAGGTCCCAGATAAGGTCAAAAACGACATACTCAGATCTTCACCAAACTTTGCAGGAATACATTGGATGTCAAGACACGTGGAAAAAACATACAAAACATAAGATTCGGGACATCAAGATTTTGGTCGAATTTTTTAAGAATTTTCAAATTTTCAGATAGGAGGTTCCATATAAGGTCAAAAACTACATACTCAGATCTTCACCAAACTTTGCAAGGATACATTGGATGTCAAGACACGTGGAAAAAACGTACAAAACAAGGGATTGGAGACATCAAGATTTTGGACGGATTTTTTAGGAATTTTCAAATTTTCAGATGGGAGGTTCCAGATAAGGTCAAAAACTACATACTCAGATCTTCACCAAACTTTGCAGGGATACATTGGATGTCAAGACACGTGGAAAAAACGTACAAAACAAGAGATTGGGGTCATCAAGATTTTGGACGGATTTTTTAAGAATATTCAAATTTTCAGAAAGTAGGTTCCAGATAAGGTCAAAAACGACATACTCAGATCTTCACCAAACTTTGCAGGGATACATTGGATGTCAAGACACGTGGAAAAAACATACAAAACATTGGGTTAGGAACATCAAGATTTTGGACGAATTTTTTAAGAATATTCAAATTTTCAGAAAGTAGGTTCCAGATAAGGTCAAAAACTACATACTCAGATCTTCACCAAACTTTGCAGGGATACATTGGATGTCAAGACACGTGGAAAAAACGTACAAAACAAGAGATTGGGGTCATCAAGATTTTGGACGGATTTTTTAAGAATTTTCAAATTTTCAGATGGGAGGTCCCAGATAAGGTCAAAAACGACATACTCAGATCTTCACCAAACTTTGCAGGAATACATTGGATGTCAAGACACGTGGAAAAAACATACAAAACATATGATTCGGGACATCAAGATTTTGGTCGAATTTTTTAAGAATTTTCAAATTTTCAGATAGGAGGTTCCATATAAGGTCAAAAACTACATACTCATATCTTCACCAAACTTTGCAGGGATATATTGGATGTCAAGACACGTGGAAAAAACGTACAAAACAAGAGATTGGGGTCATCAAGATTTTGGACGGATTTTTTAAGAATTTTCAAATTTTCAGATGGGAGGTTCCAGATAAGGTCAAAAACGACACACTCAGATCTTCACCAAACTTTGCAGGGATACATTGGATGTCAAGACACGTGGAAAAAACGTACAAAGCAAGAGATTGGAGACATCAAGATTTTGGACGAATTTTTTAAAAATATTCAAATTTTCAGAAAGTAGGTTCCAGATAAGGTCAAAAACTACATACTCAGATCTTCACCAAACTTTGCAGGGATACATTGGATGTCAAGACACGTGGAAAAAACATACAAAACATAGGGTTAGGGACATCAAGATTTTGGACGAATTTTTTAAGAATATTCAAATTTTCAGAAAGTAGGTTCCAGATAAGGTCAAAAACTACATACTCAGATCTTCACCAAACTTTGCAGGAATACATTGGATGTCAAGACACGTGGAAAAAACATACAAAACATAAGATTCGGGACATCAAGATTTTGGTCGATTTTTTTAAGAATTTTCAAATTTTCAGATAGGAGGTTCCATATAAGGTCAAAAACTACATACTCAGATCTTCACCAAACTTTGCAGGGATACATTGGATGTCAAGACACGTGGAAAAAACGTACAAAACAAGAGATTGGGGTCATCAAGATTTTGGACGGATTTTTTAAGAATTTTCAAATTTTCAGATGGGAGGTTCCAGATAAGGTCAAAAACGACACACTCAGATCTTCACCAAACTTTGCAGGGATACATTGGTTGTCAAGACACGTGGAAAAAACGTACAAAACAAGAGATTGGAGACATCAAGATTTTGGACGAATTTTTTAAAAATATTCAAATTTTCAGAAAGTAGGTTCCAGATAAGGTCAAAAACGACATACTCAGATCTTCACCAAATTTTGCAGGGATACATTGGATGTCAAGACACGTGGAAAAACCATACAAAACATAGGGTTAGGGACATCAAGATTTTGGACGAATTTTTTAAGAATATTCAAATTTTCAGAAAGTAGGTTCCAGATAAGGTCAAAAACTACATACTCAGATCTTCACCAAACTTTGCAGGGATACATTGGATGTCAAGACACGTGGAAAAAACGTACAAAACAAGAGATTGGGGTCATCAAGATTTTGGACGGATTTTTTAAGAAATTTCAAATTTTCAGATGGGAGGTCTCAGATAAGGTCAAAAACGACATACTCAGATCTTCACCAAACTTTGCAGGAATACATTGGATGTCAAGACACGTGGAAAAAACATACAAAACATAAGATTCGGGACATCAAGATTTTGGTCGAATTTTTTAAGAATTTTCAAATTTTCAGATAGGAGGTTCCATATAAGGTCAAAAACTAGATACTCAGATCTTCACCAAACTTTGCAGGGATACATTGGATGTCAAGACACGTGGAAAAAACGTACAAAACAAGAGATTGAGGTCATCAAGATTTTGGACGGATTTTTTAAGAATTTTCAAATTTTCAGATGGGAGGTTCCAGATAAGGTCAAAAACGACATACTCAGATCTTCACCAAACTTTGCAGGAATACATTGGATGTCAAGACACGTGGAAAAAACATACAAAACATAAGATTCGGGACATCAAGATTTTGGTCGAATTTTTTAAGAATTTTCAAAATTTCAGATAGGAGGTTCCATATAAGGTCAAAAACTACATACTCAGATCTTCACCAAACTTTGCAAGGATACATTGGATGTCAAGACACGTGGAAAAAACGTACAAAACAAGGGATTGGAGACATCAAGATTTTGGACGGATTTTTTAGGAATTTTCAAATTTTCAGATGGGAGGTTCCAGATAAGGTCAAAAACGACATACTCAGATCTTCACCAAACTTTGCAGGGATACATTGGATGTCAAGACACGTGGAAAAAACATACAAAACATAGGGTTGGGGACATCAAGATTTTGGTCGAATTTTTGAGAATTTTCAAATTTTCAGATAGGAGGTTCCATATAAGGTCAAAAACTACATACTCAGATCTTCACCAAACTTTGCAGGGATACATTGGATGTCAAGACACGTGGAAAAAACGTACAAAACAAGAGATTGGGGTCATCAAGATTTTGGACGGATTTTTTAAGAATATTCAAATTTTCAGAAAGTAGGTTCCAGATAAGGTCAAAAACGACATACTCAGATCTTCACCAAACTTTGCAGGGATACATTGGATGTCAAGACACGTGGAAAAAACATACAAAACATAGGGTTAGGGACATCAAGATTTTGGACGAATGTTTTAAGAATATTCAAATTTTCAGAAAGTAGGTTCCAGATAAGGTCAAAAACTACATACTCAGATCTTCACCAAACTTTGCAGGGATACATTGGATGTCAAGACACGTGGAAAAAAACGTACAAAACAAGGGATTGGAGACATCAAGATTTTGGACGGATTTTTTAGGAATTTTCAAATTTTCAGATGGGAGGTTCCAGATAAGGTCAAAAACGACATACTCAGATCTTCACCAAACTTTGCAGGGATACATTGGATGTCAAGACACGTTGAAAAAACGTACAAAACAAGAGATTGGGGTCATCAAGATTTTGGACGGATTTTTTAAGAATTTTCAAATTTTCAGATGTTAGGTCCCAGATAAGGTCAAAAACGACATACTCAGATCTTCACCAAACTTTGCAGGAATACATTGGATGTCAAGACACGTGGAAAAAACATACAAAACATAAGATTCGGGACATCAAGCTTTGGACGAATTTTTTAAGAATATTCAAATTTTCAGATAGGAGGTTCCAGATAAGGTCAAAAACGACATACTCAGATCTTCACCAAACTTTGCAGGGATACATTGGATGTCAAGACACGTGGAAAAAACATACAAAACATAGGGTTAGGGACATCAAGATTTTGGACGATTTTTTAAGAATATTCAAATTTTCAGAAAGTAGGTTCCAGATGAGGTCAAAAACTACATACTCAGATCTTCACCAAACTTTGCAGGGATACATTGGATGTCAAGACACGTGGAAAAAACGTACAAAACAAGAGATTGGGGTCATCAAGATTTTGGACGGATTTTTTAAGAATTTTCAAATTTTCAGATGGGACGTCCCAGATAAGGTCAAAAACGACATACTCAGATCTTCACCAAACTTTGCAGAAATACATTGGATGTTAAGACACGTGGAAAAAAACATACAAAACATAAGATTCGGGACATCAAGAATTTGGTCGAATTTTTTAAGAATTTTCAAATTTTCAGATAGGAGGTTCCATATAAGGTCAAAAACTACATACTCAGATCTTCACCAAACTTTGCAGGGATACATTGGATGTCAAGACACGTGGAAAAAACGTACAAAACAAGAGATTGGGGTCATCAAGATTTTGGACGGATTTTTTAAGATTTTTCAAATTTTCAGATGGGAGGTTCCAGATAAGGTCAAAAACGACACACTCAGATCTTCACCAAACTTTGCAGGGATACATTGGATGTCAAGACACGTGGAAAAAACGTACAAAACAAGAGATTGGAGACATCAAGATTTTGGACGAATTTTTTAAGAATTTTCAAATTTTCAGAAAGGATGTTCCAGATAAGGTCAAAAACGACATACTCAGATCTTCACCAAACTTTTCAGGGATACATTGGATGTCAAGACACGTGGAAAAAACATACAAAACATAGGATTGGGGACATCAAGATTTTGGTCAAATTTTTTAAGAATTTTCAAATTTTCAGATAGGTTCCATATAAGGTCAAAAACTACATACTCAGATCTTCACCAAACATTGCAGGGATACATTGGATGTCAAGACACGTGGAAAAAACGTACAAAACAAGAGATTGGAGACATCAAGATTTTGGACGAATTTTTTAAAAATTTTCAAATTTTCAGATAGGAGGTTCCAGATAAGGTCAAAAACTACATATCGGATCTTCACCAAACTTTGCAGGGATACATTGGATGTCAAGACACGTGGAAAAAACATACAAAACATAGGATTTGAGACATCAAGATTTTGGACGAATTTTTTCAAAATTTTCAAATTTTCAGATAGGAGGTTCCATATAAGGTCAAAAACTACATACTCAGATCTTCACCAAACTTTGCAGGGATACATTGGATGTCAAGACACGTGGAAAATACGTACAAAACAAGAGATTGGGGTCATCAAGATTTTGGACGGATTTTTTAGGAATTTTCAAATTTTCAGATGGGAGGTTCCAGATAAGGTCAAAAACTACATACTCAGATCTTCACCAAACTTTGCAGGGATACATTGGATGTCAAGACACGTGGAAAAAACGTACAAAACAAGAGATTGGAGACATCAAGATTTTGGACGAATTTTTTAAGAATATTCAAATTTTCAGAAAGTAGGTTCCAGATAAGGTCAAAAACGACATACTCAGATCTTCACCAAACTTTGCAGGGATACATTGGATGTCAAGACACGTGGAAAAAACATACAAAACATAGGGTTGGGGACATCAAGATTTTGGTCGAATTTTTTAAGAATTTTCAAATTTTCAGATAGGAGGTTCCATATAAGGTCAAAAACTACATACTCAGATCTTCACCAAACTTTGCAGGGATACATTGGATGTCAAGACACGTCGAAAAAACGTACAAAACAAGAGATTGGGGTCATCAAGATTTTGGACGGATTTTTTAAGAATATTCAAATTTTCAGAAAGGTTGTTCCAGATAAGGTCAAAAACGACACACTCAGATCTTCACCAAACTTTGCAGGGATACATTGGATGTCAAGACACGTGGAAAAAACGTACAAAACAAGAGATTGGAGACATCAAGATTTTGGAAGAATTTTTTAAGAATTTTCAAATTTTCAGAAAGGATGTTCCAGATAAGGTCAAAAACGACATACTCAGATCTTCACCAAACTTTTCAGGGATACATTGGATGTCAAGACACGTGGAAAAAACATACAAAACATAGGATTGGGGACATCAAGATTTTGGTCAAATTTTTTAAGAATTTTCAAATTTTCAGATAGGAGGTTCCATATAAGGTCAAAAACTACATACTCAGATCTTCACCAAACATTGCAGGGATACATTGGATGTCAAGACACGTGGAAAAAACGTACAAAACAAGAGATTGGAGACATCAAGATTTTGGACGAATTTTTTAAGAATTTTCAAATTTTCAGATGGGAGGTTCCAGATAAGGTCAAAAACTACATATCGGATCTTCACCAAACTTTGGAGGGATACAATGGATGTCAAGACACGTGGAAAAAACATACAAAACATAGGATTTGAGACATCAAGATTTTGGACGAATTTTTTAAGAATTTTCAAATTTTCAGATGGGAGGTTCCAGATAAGGTCAAAAACGACACACTCAGATCTTCACCAAACTTTGCAGGGATACATTGGATGTCAAGACACGTGGAAAAAACGTACAAAACAAGAGATTGGAGACATCAAGATTTTGGACGAATTTTTTAAGAATTTTCAAATTTTCAGAAAGGATGTTCCAGATAAGGTCAAAAACGACATACTCAGATCTTCACCAAACTTTTCAGGGATACATTGGATGTCAAGACACGTGGAAAAAACATACAAAACATAGGATTGGGGACATCAAGATTTTGGTCAAATTTTTTAAGAATTTTCAAATTTTCAGATAGGAGGTTCCATATAAGGTCAAAAACTACATACTCAGATCTTCACCAAACATTGCAGGGATACATTGGATGTCAAGACACGTGGAAAAAACGTACAAAACAAGAGATTGGAGACATCAAGATTTTGGACGAATTTTTTAAAAATTTTCAAATTTTCAGATAGGAGGTTCCAGATAAGGTCAAAAACTACATATCGGATCTTCACCAAACTTTGCAGGGATACATTGGATGTCAAGACACGTGGAAAAAACATACAAAACATAGGATTTGAGACATCAAGATTTTGGACGAATTTTTTCAAAATTTTCAAATTTTCAGATAGGAGGTTCCAGATAAGGTCAAAAACTACATACTCAGATCTTCACCAAACGTTGCAGGGATACATTGGATGTCAAGACACGTGGAAAAAACGTACAAAACAAGAGATTGGGGTCATCAAGATTTTGGACGGATTTTTTAAGAATTTTCAAATTTTCAGATGGGAGGTCCCAGATAAGGTCAAAAACGACATACTCAGATCTTCACCAAACTTTGCAGGAATACATTGGATGTCAAGACACGTGGAAAAAACATACAAAACATAAGATTCGGGACATCAAGATTTTGGTCGAATTTTTTAAGAATTTTCAAATTTTCAGATAGGAGGTTCCATATAAGGTCAAAAACTACATACTCAGATCTTCACCAAACTTTGCAAGGATACATTGGATGTCAAGACACGTGGAAAAAACGTACAAAACAAGGGATTGGAGACATCAAGATTTTGGACGGATTTTTTAGGAATTTTCAAATTTTCAGATGGGAGGTTCCAGATAAGGTCAAAAACTACATACTCAGATCTTCACCAAACTTTGCAGGGATACATTGGATATCAAGACACGTGGAAAAAACGTACAAAACAAGAGATTGGGGTCATCAAGATTTTGGACGGATTTTTTAAGAATATTCAAATTTTCAGAAAGTAGGTTCCAGATAAGGTCAAAAACGACATACTCAGATCTTCACCAAACTTTGCAGGGATACATTGGATGTCAAGACACGTGGAAAAAACATACAAAACATTGGGTTAGGAACATCAAGATTTTGGACGAATTTTTTAAGAATATTCAAATTTTCAGAAAGTAGGTTCCAGATAAGGTCAAAAACTACATACTCAGATCTTCACCAAACTTTGCAGGGATACATTGGATGTCAAGACACGTGGAAAAAACGTACAAAACAAGAGATTGGGGTCATCAAGATTTTGGACGGATTTTTTAAGAATTTTCAAATTTTCAGATGGGAGGTCCCAGATAAGGTCAAAAACGACATACTCAGATCTTCACCAAACTTTGCAGGAATACATTGGATGTCAAGACACGTGGAAAAAACATACAAAACATAAGATTCGGGACATCAAGATTTTGGTCGATTTTTTTAAGAATTTTCAAATTTTCAGATAGGAGGTTCCATATAAGGTCAAAAACTACATACTCAGATCTTCACCAAACTTTGCAGGGATACATTGGATGTCAAGACACGTGGAAAAACGTACAAAACAAGAGATTGGGGTCATCAAGATTTTGGACGGATTTTTTAAGAATTTTCAAATTTTCAGATGGGAAGTTCCAGATAAGGTCAAAAACGACACACTCAGATCTTCACCAAACTTTGCAGGGATACATTGGATGTCAAGACACGTGGAAAAAACGTTCAAAACAAGAGATTGGAGACATCAAGATTTTGGACGAATTTTTTAAAAATATTCAAATTTTCAGAAAGTAGGTTCCAGATAAGGTCAAAAACGACATACTCAGATCTTCACCAAATTTTGCAGGGATACATTGGATGTCAAGACACGTGGAAAAAACATACAAAACATAGGGTTAGGGACATCAAGATTTTGGACGAATTTTTTAAGAATATTCAAATTTTCAGAAAGTAGGTTCCAGATAAGGTCAAAAACTACATACTCAGATCTTCACCAAACTTTGCAGGGATACATTGGATGTCAAGACACGTGGAAAAAACGTACAAAACAAGAGATTGGGGTCATCAAGATTTTGGACGGATTTTTTAAGAAATTTCAAATTTTCAGATGTGAGGTCTCAGATAAGTTCAAAAACGACATACTCAGATCTTCACCAAACTTTGCAGGAATACATTGGATGTCAAGACACGTGGAAAAAACATACAAAACATAAGATTCGGGACATCAAGATTTTGGTCGAATTTTTTAAGAATTTTCAAATTTTCAGATAGGAGGTTCCATATAAGGTCAAAAACTAGATACTCAGATCTTCACCAAACTTTGCAGGGATACATTGGATGTCAAGACACGTGGAAAAAACGTACAAAACAAGAGATTGAGGTCATCAAGATTTTGGACGGATTTTTTAAGAATTTTCAAATTTTCAGATGGGAGGTTCCAGATAAGGTCAAAAACGACATACTCAGATCTTCACCAAACTTTGCAGGAATACATTGGATGTCAAGACACGTGGAAAAAACATACAAAACATAAGATTCGGGACATCAAGATTTTGGTCGAATTTTTTAAGAATTTTCAAAATTTCAGATAGGAGGTTCCATATAAGGTCAAAAACTACATACTCAGATCTTCACCAAACTTTGCAAGGATACATTGGATGTCAAGACACGTGGAAAAAACGTACAAAACAAGGGATTGGAGACATCAAGATTTTGGACGGATTTTTTAGGAATTTTCAAATTTTCAGATGGGAGGTTCCAGATAAGGTCAAAAACGACATACTCAGATCTTCACCAAACTTTGCAGGGATACATTGGATGTCAAGACACGTGGAAAAAACATACAAAACATAGGGTTGGGGACATCAAGATTTTGGTCGAATTTTTTAAGAATTTTCAAATTTTCAGATAGGAGGTTCCATATAAGGTCAAAAACTACATACTCAGATTTTCACCAAACTTTGCAGGGATACATTGGATGTCAAGACACGTGGAAAAAACGTACAAAACAAGAGATTGGGGTCATCAAGATTTTGGACGGATTTTTTAAGAATATTCAAATTTTCAGAAAGTAGGTTCCAGATAAGGTCAAAAACGACATACTCAGATCTTCACCAAACTTTGCAGGGATACATTGGATGTCAAGACACGTGGAAAAAACATACAAAACATAGGGTTAGGGACATCAAGATTTTGGACGAATTTTTTAAGAATATTCAAATTTTCAGAAAGTAGGTTCCAGATAAGGTCAAAAACTACATACTCAGATCTTCACCAAACTTTGCAGGGATACATTGGATGTCAAGACACGTGGAAAAAACGTACAAAACAAGGGATTGGAGACATCAAGATTTTGGACGGATTTTTTAGGAATTTTCAAATTTTCAGATGGGAGGTTCCAGATAAGGTCAAAAACGACATACTCAGATCTTCACCAAACTTTGCAGGAATACATTGGATGTCAAGACACGTGGAAAAAACATACAAAACATAAGATTCGGGACATCAAGATTTTGGTCGAATTTTTTAAGAATTTTCAAAATTTCAGATAGGAGGTTCCATATAAGGTCAAAAACTACATACTCAGATCTTCACCAAACTTTGCAAGGATACATTGGATGTCAAGACACGTGGAAAAAACGTACAAAACAAGGGATTGGAGACATCAAGATTTTGGACGGATTTTTTAGGAATTTTCAAATTTTCAGATGGGAGGTTCCAGATAAGGTCAAAAACGACATACTCAGATCTTCACCAAACTTTGCAGGGATACATTGGATGTCAAGACACGTGGAAAAAACATACAAAACATAGGGTTGGGGACATCAAGATTTTGGTCGAATTTTTTAAGAATTTTGAAATTTTCAGATAGGAGGTTCCATATAAGGTCAAAAACTACATACTCAGATCTTCAATAAACTTTGCAGGGATACATTGGATGTCAAGACACGTGGAAAAAACGTACAAAACAAGAGATTGGGGTCATCAAGATTTTGGACGGATTTTTTAAGAATATTCAAATTTTCAGAAAGTAGGTTCCAGATAAGGTCAAAAACGACATACTCAGATCTTCACCAAACTTTGCAGGGATACATTGGATGTCAAGACACGTGGAAAAAACATACAAAACATAGGGTTAGGGACATCAAGATTTTGGACGAATTTTTTAAGAATATTCAAATTTTCAGAAAGTAGGTTCCAGATAAGGTCAAAAACTACATACTCAGATCTTCACCAAACTTTGCAGGGATACATTGGATGTCAAGACACGTGGAAAAAACGTACAAAACAAGGGATTGGAGACATCAAGATTTTGGACGGATTTTTTAGGAATTTTCAAATTTTCAGATGGGAGGTTCCAGATAAGGTCAAAAACGACATACTCAGATCTTCACCAAACTTCGCAGGGATACATTGGATGTCAAGACACGTGGAAAAAACAACATACAAAACATAGGGTTGGGGACATCAAGATTTTGGGCGAATTTTTTAAGAATTTTCAAATTTTCAGATAGGAGGTTCCATATAAGGTCAAAAACTACATACTCAGATCTTCACCAAACTTTGCAGGGATACATTGGATGTCAAGACACGTGGAAAAAACGTACAAAACAAGAGATTGGGGTCATCAAGATTTTGGACGGATTTTTTAAGAATATTCAAATTTTCAGAAAGTAGGTTCCAGATAAGGTCAAAAACGACATACTCAGATCTTCACCAAACTTTGCAGGGATACATTGGATGTCAAGACACGTGGAAAAAACATACAAAACATAGGGTTAGGGACATCAAGATTTTGGACGAATTTTTTAAGAATATTCAAATTTTCAGAAAGTAGGTTCCAGATAAGGTCAAAAACTACATACTCAGATCTTCACCAAACTTTGCAGGGATACATTGGATGTCAAGACACGTGGAAAAAACGTACAAAACAAGAGATTGGGGTCATCAAGATTTTGGACGGATTTTTTAAGAATTTTCAAATTTTCAGATGGGAGGTCCCAGATAAGGTCAAAAACGACATACTCAGATCTTCACCAAACTTTGCAGGAATACATTGGATGTCAAGACACGTGGAAAAAACATACAAAACATAAGATTCGGGACATCAAGATTTTGGTCGAATTTTTTAAGAATTTTCAAATTTTCAGATAGGAGGTTCCATATAAGGTCAAAAACTACATACTCAGATCTTCACCAAACTTTGCAGGGATACATTGGATGTCAAGACACGTGGAAAAAACGTACAAAACAAGAGATTGGGGTCATCAAGATTTTGGACGGATTTTTTAGGAATTTTCAAATTTTCAGATGGGAGGTTCCAGATAAGGTCAAAAACTACATACTCAGATCTTCACCAAACTTTGCAGGGATACATTGGATGTCAAGACACGTGGAAAAAACGTACAAAACAAGAGATTGGAGACATCAAGATTTTGGACGAATTTTTTAAGAATATTCAAATTTTCAGATAGGAGGTTCCAGATAAGGTCAAAAACGACATACTCAGATCTTCACCAAACTTTGCAGGCATACATTGGATGTCGAGACACGTGGAAAAAACATACAAAACATAGGGTTAGAAACATCAAGATTTTGGACGATTTTTTAAGAATATTCAAATTTTCAGAAAGTAGGTTCCAGATGAGGTCAAAAACTACATACTCAGATCTTCACCAAACTTTGCAGGGATACATTGGATGTCAAGACATGTGGAAAAAACGTACAAAACAAGAGATTGGGGTCATCAAGATTTTGGACGGATTTTTTAAGAATTTTCAAATTTTCAGATGGGAGGTCCCAGATAAGGTCAAAAACGACATACTCAGATCTTCACCAAACTTTGCAGAAATACATTGGATGTCAAGACACGTGGAAAAAACATACAAAACATAAGATTCGGGACATCAAGAATTTGGTCGAATTTTTTAAGAATTTTCAAATTTTCAGATAGGAGGTTCCATATAAGGTCAAAAACTACATACTCAGATCTTCACCAAACTTTGCAGGGATACATTGGATGTAAAGACACGTGGAAAAAACGTACAAAACAAGAGATTGGAGACATCAAGATTTTGGACGAATTTTTTAAGAATTTTCAAATTTTCAGAAAGGATGTTCCAGATAAGGTAAAAAACGACATACTCAGATCTTCACCAAACTTTTCAGGGATACATTGGATGTCAAGACACGTGGAAAAAACATACAAAACATAGGATTGGGGACATCAAGATTTTGGTCAAATTTTTTAAGAATTTTCAAATTTTCAGATAGGAGGTTCCATATAAGGTCAAAAACTACATACTCAGATCTTCACCAAACATTGCAGGGATACATTGGATGTCAAGACACGTGGAAAAAACGTACAAAACAAGAGATTGGAGACATCAAGATTTTGGACGAATTTTTTAAAAATTTTCAAATTTTCAGATAGGAGGTTCCAGATAAGGTCAAAAACTACATATCGGATCTTCACCAAACTTTGCAGGGATACATTGGATGTCAAGACACGTGGAAAAAACATACAAAACATAGGATTTGAGACATCAAGATTTTGGACGAATTTTTTCAAAATTTTCAAATTTTCAGATAGGAGGTTCCAGATAAGGTCAAAAACTACATACTCAGATCTTCACCAAACGTTGCAGGGATACTTTGCATGTCAAGACACGTGGAAAAAACGTACAAAACAAGAGATTGGAGACATCAAGATTTTCGACGATTTTTTTAAGAATTTTCAAATTTTCAGATGGGAGGTTCCAGATAAGGTCAAAAACGACATACTCAGATCTTCACCAAACTTTGCAGGGATACATTGGATGTCAAGACACGTGGAAAAAACGTACAAAACAAGAGATTGGGGTCATCAAGATTTTGGACGGATTTTTTAGGAATTTTCAAATTTTCAGATGGGAGGTTCCAGATAAGGTCAAAAACTACATACTCATATCTTCACCAAACTTTGCAGGGATACATTGGATGTCAAGACACGTGGAAAAAACGTACAAAACAAGAGATTGGAGACATCAAGATTTTGGACGAATTTTTTAAGAATATTCAAATTTTCAGAAAGTAGGTTCCAGATAAGGTCAAAAACGACATACTCAGATCTTCACCAAACTTTGCAGGGATACATTGGATGTCAAGACACGTGGAAAAAACATACAAAACATAGGGTTGGGGACATCAAGATTTTGGTCGAATTTTTTAAGAATTTTCAAATTTTCAGATAGGAGGTTCCATATAAGGTCAAAAACTACATACTCAGATCTTCACCAAACTTTGCAGGGATACATTGGATGTCAAGACACGTGGAAAAAACGTACAAAACAAGAGATTGGGGTCATCAAGATTTTGGACGGATTTTTTAAGAATATTCAAATTTTCAGAAAGTAGGTTCCAGATAAGGTCAAAAACGACATACTCAGATCTTCACCAAACTTTGCAGGGATACATTGGATGTCAAGACACGTGGAAAAAACATACAAAACATAGGGTTGGGGACATCAAGATTTTGGTCGAATTTTTTAAGAATTTTCAAATTTTCAGATAGGAGGTTCCATATAAGGTCAAAAACTACATACTCAGATCTTCACCAAACTTTGCAGGGATACATTGGATGTCAAGACACGTCGAAAAAACGTACAAAACAAGAGATTGGGGTCATCAAGATTTTGGACGGATTTTTTAAGAATATTCAAATTTTCAGAAAGGTTGTTCCAGATAAGGTCAAAAACGACACACTCAGATCTTCACCAAACTTTGCAGGGATACATTGGATGTCAAGACACGTGGAAAAAACGTACAAAACAAGAGATTGGAGACATCAAGATTTTGGAAGAATTTTTTAAGAATTTTCAAATTTTCAGAAAGGATGTTCCAGATAAGGTCAAAAACGACATACTCAGATCTTCACCAAACTTTTCAGGGATACATTGGATGTCAAGACACGTGGAAAAAACATACAAAACATAGGATTGGGGACATCAAGATTTTGGTCAAATTTTTTAAGAATTTTCAAATTTTCAGATAGGAGGTTCCATATAAGGTCAAAAACTACATACTCAGATCTTCACCAAACATTGCAGGGATACATTGGATGTCAAGACACGTGGAAAAAACGTACAAAACAAGAGATTGGAGACATCAAGATTTTGGACGAATTTTTTAAGAATTTTCAAATTTTCAGATGGGAGGTTCCAGATAAGGTCAAAAACTACATATCGGATCTTCACCAAACTTTGGAGGGATACAATGGATGTCAAGACACGTGGAAAAAACATACAAAACATAGGATTTGAGACATCAAGATTTTGGACGAATTTTTTAAGAATTTTCAAATTTTCAGATGGGAGGTTCCAGATAAGGTCAAAAACGACACACTCAGATCTTCACCAAACTTTGCAGGGATACATTGGATGTCAAGACACGTGGAAAAAACGTACAAAACAAGAGATTGGAGACATCAAGATTTTGGACGAATTTTTTAAGAATTTTCAAATTTTCAGAAAGGATGTTCCAGATAAGGTCAAAAACGACATACTCAGATCTTCACCAAACTTTTCAGGGATACATTGGATGTCAAGACACGTGGAAAAAACATACAAAACATAGGATTGGGGACATCAAGATTTTGGTCAAATTTTTTAAGAATTTTCAAATTTTCAGATAGGAGGTTCCATATAAGGTCAAAAACTACATACTCAGATCTTCACCAAACATTGCAGGGATACATTGGATGTCAAGACACGTGGAAAAAACGTACAAAACAAGAGATTGGAGACATCAAGATTTTGGACGAATTTTTTAAAAATTTTCAAATTTTCAGATAGGAGGTTCCAGATAAGGTCAAAAACTACATATCGGATCTTCACCAAACTTTGCAGGGATACATTGGATGTCAAGACACGTGGAAAAAACATACAAAACATAGGATTTGAGACATCAAGATTTTGGACGAATTTTTTCAAAATTTTCAAATTTTCAGATAGGAGGTTCCAGATAAGGTCAAAAACTACATACTCAGATCTTCACCAAACGTTGCAGGGATACATTGGATGTCAAGACACGTGGAAAAAACGTACAAAACAAGAGATTGGGGTCATCAAGATTTTGGACGGATTTTTTAAGAATTTTCAAATTTTCAGATGGGAGGTCCCAGATAAGGTCAAAAACGACATACTCAGATCTTCACCAAACTTTGCAGGAATACATTGGATGTCAAGACACGTGGAAAAAACATACAAAACATAAGATTCGGGACATCAAGATTTTGGTCGAATTTTTTAAGAATTTTCAAATTTTCAGATAGGAGGTTCCATATAAGGTCAAAAACTACATACTCAGATCTTCACCAAACTTTGCAAGGATACATTGGATGTCAAGACACGTGGAAAAAACGTACAAAACAAGGGATTGGAGACATCAAGATTTTGGACGGATTTTTTAGGAATTTTCAAATTTTCAGATGGGAGGTTCCAGATAAGGTCAAAAACTACATACTCAGATCTTCACCAAACTTTGCAGGGATACATTGGATATCAAGACACGTGGAAAAAACGTACAAAACAAGAGATTGGGGTCATCAAGATTTTGGACGGATTTTTTAAGAATATTCAAATTTTCAGAAAGTAGGTTCCAGATAAGGTCAAAAACGACATACTCAGATCTTCACCAAACTTTGCAGGGATACATTGGATGTCAAGACACGTGGAAAAAACATACAAAACATTGGGTTAGGAACATCAAGATTTTGGACGAATTTTTTAAGAATATTCAAATTTTCAGAAAGTAGGTTCCAGATAAGGTCAAAAACTACATACTCAGATCTTCACCAAACTTTGCAGGGATACATTGGATGTCAAGACACGTGGAAAAAACGTACAAAACAAGAGATTGGGGTCATCAAGATTTTGGACGGATTTTTTAAGGATTTTCAAATTTTCAGATGGGAGGTCCCAGATAAGGTCAAAAACGACATACTCAGATCTTCACCAAACTTTGCAGGAATACATTGGATGTCAAGACACGTGGAAAAAACATACAAAACATAAGATTCGGGACATCAAGATTTTGGTCGATTTTTTTAAGAATTTTCAAATTTTCAGATAGGAGGTTCCATATAAGGTCAAAAACTACATACTCAGATCTTCACCAAACTTTGCAGGGATACATTGGATGTCAAGACACGTGGAAAAACGTACAAAACAAGAGATTGGGGTCATCAAGATTTTGGACGGATTTTTTAAGAATTTTCAAATTTTCAGATGGGAAGTTCCAGATAAGGTCAAAAACGACACACTCAGATCTTCACCAAACTTTGCAGGGATACATTGGATGTCAAGACACGTGGAAAAAACGTTCAAAACAAGAGATTGGAGACATCAAGATTTTGGTCGAATTTTTTAAAAATATTCAAATTTTCAGAAAGTAGGTTCCAGATAAGGTCAAAAACGACATACTCAGATCTTCACCAAATTTTGCAGGGATACATTGAATGTCAAGACACGTGGAAAAAACATACAAAACATAGGGTTAGGGACATCAAGATTTTGGACGAATTTTTTAAGAATATTCAAATTTTCAGAAAGTAGGTTCCAGATAAGGTCAAAAACTACATACTCAGATCTTCACCAAACTTTGCAGGGATACATTGGATGTCAAGACACGTGGAAAAAACGTACAAAACAAGAGATTGGGGTCATCAAGATTTTGGACGGATTTTTTAAGAAATTTCAAATTTTCAGATGTGAGGTCTCAGATAAGGTCAAAAACGACATACTCAGATCTTCACCAAACTTTGCAGGAATACATTGGATGTCAAGACACGTGGAAAAAACATACAAAACATAAGATTCGGGACATCAAGATTTTGGTCGAATTTTTTTAGAATTTTCAAATTTTCAGATAGGAGGTTCCATATAAGGTCAAAAACTAGATACTCAGATCTTCACCAAACTTTGCAGGGATACATTGGATGTCAAGACACGTGGAAAAAACGTACAAAACAAGAGATTGAGGTCATCAAGATTTTGGACGGATTTTTTAAGAATTTTCAAATTTTCAGATGGGAGGTTCCAGATAAGGTCAAAAACGACATACTCAGATCTTCACCAAACTTTGCAGGAATACATTGGATGTCAAGACACGTGGAAAAAACATACAAAACATAAGATTCGGGACATCAAGATTTTGGTCGAATTTTTTAAGAATTTTCAAAATTTCAGATAGGAGGTTCCATATAAGGTCAAAAACTACATACTCAGATCTTCACCAAACTTTGCAAGGATACATTGGATGTCAAGACACGTGGAAAAAACGTACAAAACAAGGGATTGGAGACATCAAGATTTTGGACGGATTTTTTAGGAATTTTCAAATTTTCAGATGGGAGGTTCCAGATAAGGTCAAAAACGACATACTCAGATCTTCACCAAACTTTGCAGGGATACATTGGATGTCAAGACACGTGGAAAAAACATACAAAACATTGGGTTGGGGACATCAAGATTTTGGTCGAATTTTTTAAGAATTTTCAAATTTTCAGATAGGAGGTTCCATATAAGGTCAAAAACTACATACTCAGATTTTCACCAAACTTTGCAGGGATACATTGGATGTCAAGACACGTGGAAAAAACGTACAAAACAAGAGATTGGGGTCATCAAGATTTTGGACGGATTTTTTAAGAATATTCAAATTTTCAGAAAGTAGGTTCCAGATAAGGTCAAAAACGACATACTCAGATCTTCACCAAACTTTGCAGGGATACATTGGATGTCAAGACACGTGGAAAAAACATACAAAACATAGGGTTAGGGACATCAAGATTTTGGACGAATTTTTTAAGAATATTCAAATTTTCAGAAAGTAGGTTCCAGATAAGGTCAAAAACTACATACTCAGATCTTCACCAAACTTTGCAGGGATACATTGGATGTCAAGACACGTGGAAAAACGTACAAAACAAGGGATTGGAGACATCAAGATTTTGGACGGATTTTTTAGGAATTTTCAAATTTTCAGATGGGAGGTTCCAGATAAGGTCAAAAACGACATACTCAGATCTTCACCAAACTTTGCAGGAATACATTGGATGTCAAGACACGTGGAAAAAACATACAAAACATAAGATTCGGGACATCAAGATTTTGGTCGAATTTTTTAAGAATTTTCAAAATTTCAGATAGGAGGTTCCATATAAGGTCAAAAACTACATACTCAGATCTTCACCAAACTTTGCAAGGATACATTGGATGTCAAGACACGTGGAAAAAACGTACAAAACAAGGGATTGGAGACATCAAGATTTTGGACGGATTTTTTAGGAATTTTCAAATTTTCAGATGGGAGGTTCCAGATAAGGTCAAAAACGACATACTCAGATCTTCACCAAACTTTGCAGGGATACATTGGATGTCAAGACACGTGGAAAAAACATACAAAACATAGGGTTGGGGACATCAAGATTTTGGTCGAATTTTTTAAGAATTTTCAAATTTTCAGATAGGAGGTTCCATATAAGGTCAAAAACTACATACTCAGATCTTCAATAAACTTTGCAGGGATACATTGGATGTCAAGACACGTGGAAAAAACGTACAAAACAAGAGATTGGGGTCATCAAGATTTTGGACGGATTTTTTAAGAATATTCAAATTTTCAGAAAGTAGGTTCCAGATAAGGTCAAAAACGACATACTCAGATCTTCACCAAACTTTGCAGGGATACATTGGATGTCAAGACACGTGGAAAAAACATACAAAACATAGGGTTAGGGACATCAAGATTTTGGACGAATTTTTTAAGAATATTCAAATTTTCAGAAAGTAGGTTCCAGATAAGGTCAAAAACTACATACTCAGATCTTCACCAAACTTTGCAGGGATACATTGGATGTCAAGACACGTGGAAAAAACGTACAAAACAAGAGATTGGGGTCATCAAGATTTTGGACGGATTTTTTAAGAATTTTCAAATTTTCAGATGGGAGGTCCCAGATAAGGTCAAAAACGACATACTCAGATCTTCACCAAACTTTGCAGGAATACATTGGATGTCAAGACACGTGGAAAAAACATACAAAACATAAGATTCGGGACATCAAGATTTTGGTCGAATTTTTTAAGAATTTTCAAATTTTCAGATAGGAGGTTCCATATAAGGTCAAAAACTACATACTCAGATCTTCACCAAACTTTGCAGGGATACATTGGATGTCAAGACACGTGGAAAAAACGTACAAAACAAGAGATTGGGGTCATCAAGATTTTGGACGGATTTTTTAGGAATTTTCAAATTTTCAGATGGGAGGTTCCAGATAAGGTCAAAAACTACATACTCAGATCTTCACCAAACTTTGCAGGGATACATTGGATGTCAAGACACGTGGAAAAAACGTACAAAACAAGAGATTGGAGACATCAAGATTTTGGACGAATTTTTTAAGAATATTCAAATTTTCAGATAGGAGGTTCCAGATAAGGTCAAAAACGACATACTCAGATCTTCACCAAACTTTGCAGGCATACATTGGATGTCGAGACACGTGGAAAAAACATACAAAACATAGGGTTAGAAACATCAAGATTTTGGACGATTTTTTAAGAATATTCAAATTTTCAGAAAGTAGGTTCCAGATGAGGTCAAAAACTACATACTCAGATCTTCACCAAACTTTGCAGGGATACATTGGATGTCAAGACACGTGGAAAAAACGTACAAAACAAGAGATTGGGGTCATCAAGATTTTGGACGGATTTTTTAAGAATTTTCAAATTTTCAGATGGGAGGTCCCAGATAAGGTCAAAAACGACATACTCAGATCTTCACCAAACTTTGCAGAAATACATTGGATGTCAAGACACGTGGAAAAAACATACAAAACATAAGATTCGGGACATCAAGAATTTGGTCGAATTTTTTAAGAATTTTCAAATTTTCAGATAGGAGGTTCCATATAAGGTCAAAAACTACATACTCAGATCTTCACCAAACTTTGCAGGGATACATTGGATGTCAAGACACGTGGAAAAAACGTACAAAACAAGAGATTGGGGTCATCAAGATTTTGGACGGATTTTTTAAGAATTTTCAAATTTTCAGATGGGAGGTTCCAGATAAGGTCAAAAACGACACACTCAGATCTTCACCAAACTTTGCAGGGATACATTGGATGTCAAGACACGTGGAAAAAACGTACAAAACAAGAGATTGGAGACATCAAGATTTTGGACGAATTTTTTAAGAATTTTCAAATTTTCAGAAAGGATGTTCCAGATAAGGTAAAAAACGACATACTCAGATCTTCACCAAACTTTTCAGGGATACATTGGATGTCAAGACACGTGGAAAAACATACAAAACATAGGATTGGGGACATCAAGATTTTGGTCAAATTTTTTAAGAATTTTCAAATTTTCAGATAGGAGGTTCCATATAAGGTCAAAAACTACATACTCAGATCTTCACCAAACATTGCAGGGATACATTGGATGTCAAGACACGTGGAAAAAACGTACAAAACAAGAGATTGGAGACATCAAGATTTTGGACGAATTTTTTAAAAATTTTCAAATTTTCAGATAGGAGGTTCCAGATAAGGTCAAAAACTACATATCGGATCTTCACCAAACTTTGCAGGGATACATTGGATGTCAAGACACGTGGAAAAAACATACAAAACATAGGATTTGAGACATCAAGATTTTGGACGAATTTTTTCAAAATTTTCAAATTTTCAGATAGGAGGTTCCAGATAAGGTCAAAAACTACATACTCAGATCTTCACCAAACGTTGCAGGGATACTTTGCATGTCAAGACACGTGGAAAAAACGTACAAAACAAGAGATTGGAGACATCAAGATTTTCGACGATTTTTTTAAGAATTTTCAAATTTTCAGATGGGAGGTTCCAGATAAGGTCAAAAACGACATACTCAGATCTTCACCAAACTTTGCAGGGATACATTGGATGTCAAGACACGTGGAAAAAACGTACAAAACAAGAGATTGGGGTCATCAAGATTTTGGACGGATTTTTTAGGAATTTTCAAATTTTCAGATGGGAGGTTCCAGATAAGGTCAAAAACTACATACTCAGATCTTCACCAAACTTTGCAGGGATACATTGGATGTCAAGACACGTGGAAAAAACGTACAAAACAAGAGATTGGAGACATCAAGATTTTGGACGAATTTTTTAAGAATATTCAAATTTTCAGAAAGTAGGTTCCAGATAAGGTCAAAAACGACATACTCAGATCTTCACCAAACTTTGCAGGGATACATTGGATGTCAAGACACGTGGAAAAAACATACAAAACATAGGGTTGGGGACATCAAGATTTTGGTCGAATTTTTTAAGAATTTTCAAATTTTCAGATAGGAGGTTCCATATAAGGTCAAAAACTACATACTCAGATCTTCACCAAACTTTGCAGGGATACATTGGATGTCAAGACACGTGGAAAAAACGTACAAAACAAGAGATTGGGGTCATCAAGATTTTGGACGGATTTTTTAAGAATATTCAAATTTTCAGAAAGTAGGTTCCAGATAAGGTCAAAAACGACATACTCAGATCTTCACCAAACTTTGCAGGGATACATTGGATGTCAAGACACGTGGAAAAAACATACAAAACATAGGGTTAGGGACATCAAGATTTTGGACGAATTTTTTAAGAATATTCAAATTTTCAGATAGGAGGTTCCATATAAGGTCAAAAACTACATACTCAGATTTTCACCAAACTTTGCAGGGATACATTGGATGTCAAGACACGTGGAAAAAACGTACAAAACAAGAGATTGGGGTCATCAAGATTTTGGACGGATTTTTTAAGAATATTCAAATTTTCAGAAAGTAGGTTCCAGATAAGGTCAAAAACGACATACTCAGATCTTCACCAAACTTTGCAGGGATACATTGGATGTCAAGACACGTGGAAAAAACATACAAAACATAGGGTTAGGGACATCAAGATTTTGGACGAATTTTTTAAGAATATTCAAATTTTCAGAAAGTAGGTTCCAGATAAGGTCAAAAACTACATACTCAGATCTTCACCAAACTTTGCAGGGATACATTGGATGTCAAGACACGTGGAAAAACGTACAAAACAAGGGATTGGAGACATCAAGATTTTGGACGGATTTTTTAGGAATTTTCAAATTTTCAGATGGGAGGTTCCAGATAAGGTCAAAAACGACATACTCAGATCTTCACCAAACTTTGCAGGAATACATTGGATGTCAAGACACGTGGAAAAAACATACAAAACATAAGATTCGGGACATCAAGATTTTGGTCGAATTTTTTAAGAATTTTCAAAATTTCAGATAGGAGGTTCCAGATAAGGTCAAAAACTACATACTCAGATCTTCACCAAACTTTGCAAGGATACATTGGATGTCAAGACACGTGGAAAAAACGTACAAAACAAGGGATTGGAGACATCAAGATTTTGGACGGATTTTTTAGGAATTTTCAAATTTTCAGATGGGAGGTTCCAGATAAGGTCAAAAACGACATACTCAGATCTTCACCAAACTTTGCAGGGATACATTGGATGTCAAGACACGTGGAAAAAACATACAAAACATAGGGTTGGGGACATCAAGATTTTGGTCGAATTTTTTAAGAATTTTCAAATTTTCAGATAGGAGGTTCCATATAAGGTCAAAAACTACATACTCAGATCTTCAATAAACTTTGCAGGGATACATTGGATGTCAAGACACGTGGAAAAAACGTACAAAACAAGAGATTGGGGTCATCAAGATTTTGGACGGATTTTTTAAGAATATTCAAATTTTCAGAAAGTAGGTTCCAGATAAGGTCAAAAACGACATACTCAGATCTTCACCAAACTTTGCAGGGATACATTGGATGTCAAGACACGTGGAAAAAACATACAAAACATAGGGTTAGGGACATCAAGATTTTGGACGAATTTTTTAAGAATATTCAAATTTTCAGAAAGTAGGTTCCAGATAAGGTCAAAAACTACATACTCAGATCTTCACCAAACTTTGCAGGGATACATTGGATGTCAAGACACGTGGAAAAAACGTACAAAACAAGGGATTGGAGACATCAAGATTTTGGACGGATTTTTTAGGAATTTTCAAATTTTCAGATGGGAGGTTCCAGATAAGGTCAAAAACGACATACTCAGATCTTCACCAAACTTCGCAGGGATACATTGGATGTCAAGACACGTGGAAAAAACAACATACAAAACATAGGGTTGGGGACATCAAGATTTTGGGCGAATTTTTTAAGAATTTTCAAATTTTCAGATAGGAGGTTCCATATAAGGTCAAAAACTACATACTCAGATCTTCACCAAACTTTGCAGGGATACATTGGATGTCAAGACACGTGGAAAAAACGTACAAAACAAGAGATTGGGGTCATCAAGATTTTGGACGGATTTTTTAAGAATATTCAAATTTTCAGAAAGTAGGTTCCAGATAAGGTCAAAAACGACATACTCAGATCTTCACCAAACTTTGCAGGGATACATTGGATGTCAAGACACGTGGAAAAAACATACAAAACATAGGGTTAGGGACATCAAGATTTTGGACGAATTTTTTAAGAATATTCAAATTTTCAGAAAGTAGGTTCCAGATAAGGTCAAAAACTACATACTCAGATCTTCACCAAACTTTGCAGGGATACATTGGATGTCAAGACACGTGGAAAAAACGTACAAAACAAGAGATTGGGGTCATCAAGATTTTGGACGGATTTTTTAAGAATTTTCAAATTTTCAGATGGGAGGTCCCAGATAAGGTCAAAAACGACATACTCAGATCTTCACCAAACTTTGCAGGAATACATTGGATGTCAAGACACGTGGAAAAAACATACAAAACATAAGATTCGGGACATCAAGATTTTGGTCGAATTTTTTAAGAATTTTCAAATTTTCAGATAGGAGGTTCCATATAAGGTCAAAAACTACATACTCAGATCTTCACCAAACTTTGCAGGGATACATTGGATGTCAAGACACGTGGAAAAAACGTACAAAACAAGAGATTGGGGTCATCAAGATTTTGGACGGATTTTTTAGGAATTTTCAAATTTTCAGATGGGAGGTTCCAGATAAGGTCAAAAACTACATACTCAGATCTTCACCAAACTTTGCAGGGATACATTGGATGTCAAGACACGTGGAAAAAACGTACAAAACAAGAGATTGGAGACATCAAGATTTTGGACGAATTTTTTAAGAATATTCAAATTTTCAGATAGGAGGTTCCAGATAAGGTCAAAAACGACATACTCAGATCTTCACCAAACTTTGCAGGCATACATTGGATGTCGAGACACGTGGAAAAAACATACAAAACATAGGGTTAGAAACATCAAGATTTTGGACGATTTTTTAAGAATATTCAAATTTTCAGAAAGTAGGTTCCAGATGAGGTCAAAAACTACATACTCAGATCTTCACCAAACTTTGCAGGGATACATTGGATGTCAAGACACGTGGAAAAAACGTACAAAACAAGAGATTGGGGTCATCAAGATTTTGGACGGATTTTTTAAGAATTTTCAAATTTTCAGATGGGAGGTCCCAGATAAGGTCAAAAACGACATACTCAGATCTTCACCAAACTTTGCAGAAATACATTGGATGTCAAGACACGTGGAAAAAACATACAAAACATAAGATTCGGGACATCAAGAATTTGGTCGAATTTTTTAAGAATTTTCAAATTTTCAGATAGGAGGTTCCATATAAGGTCAAAAACTACATACTCAGATCTTCACCAAACTTTGCAGGGATACATTGGATGTCAAGACACGTGGAAAAAACGTACAAAACAAGAGATTGGGGTCATCAAGATTTTGGACGGATTTTTTAAGAATTTTCAAATTTTCAGATGGGAGGTTCCAGATAAGGTCAAAAACGACACACTCAGATCTTCACCAAACTTTGCAGGGATACATTGGATGTCAAGACACGTGGAAAAAACGTACAAAACAAGAGATTGGAGACATCAAGATTTTGGACGAATTTTTTACGAATTTTCAAATTTTCAGAAAGGATGTTCCAGATAAGGTAAAAAACGACATACTCAGATCTTCACCAAACTTTTCAGGGATACATTGGATGTCAAGACACGTGGAAAAACATACAAAACATAGGATTGGGGACATCAAGATTTTGGTCAAATTTTTTAAGAATTTTCAAATTTTCAGATAGGAGGTTCCATATAATGTCAAAAACTACATACTCAGATCTTCACCAAACATTGCAGGGATACATTGGATGTCAAGACACGTGGAAAAAACGTACAAAACAAGAGATTGGAGACATCAAGATTTTGGACGAATTTTTTAAAAATTTTCAAATTTTCAGATAGGAGGTTCCAGATAAGGTCAAAAACTACATATCGGATCTTCACCAAACTTTGCAGGGATACATTGGATGTCAAGACACGTGGAAAAAACATACAAAACATAGGATTTGAGACATCAAGATTTTGGACGAATTTTTTCAAAATTTTCAAATTTTCAGATAGGAGGTTCCAGATAAGGTCAAAAACTACATACTCAGATCTTCACCAAACGTTGCAGGGATACTTTGCATGTCAAGACACGTGGAAAAAACGTACAAAACAAGAGATTGGAGACATCAAGATTTTCGACGATTTTTTTAAGAATTTTCAAATTTTCAGATGGGAGGTTCCAGATAAGGTCAAAAACGACATACTCAGATCTTCACCAAACTTTGCAGGGATACATTGGATGTCAAGACACGTGGAAAAAACGTACAAAACAAGAGATTGGGGTCATCAAGATTTTGGACGGATTTTTTAGGAATTTTCAAATTTTCAGATGGGAGGTTCCAGATAAGGTCAAAAACTACATACTCAGATCTTCACCAAACTTTGCAGGGATACATTGGATGTCAAGACACGTGGAAAAAACGTACAAAACAAGAGATTGGAGACATCAAGATTTTGGACGAATTTTTTAAGAATATTCAAATTTTCAGAAAGTAGGTTCCAGATAAGGTCAAAAACGACATACTCAGATCTTCACCAAACTTTGCAGGGATACATTGGATGTCAAGACACGTGGAAAAAACATACAAAACATAGGGTTGGGGACATCAAGATTTTGGTCGAATTTTTTAAGAATTTTCAAATTTTCAGATAGGAGGTTCCATATAAGGTCAAAAACTACATACTCAGATCTTCACCAAACTTTGCAGGGATACATTGGATGTCAAGACACGTGGAAAAAACGTACAAAACAAGAGATTGGGGTCATGAAGATTTTGGACGGATTTTTTAAGAATATTCAAATTTTCAGAAAGTAGGTTCCAGATAAGGTCAAAAACGACATACTCAGATCTTCACCAAACTTTGCAGGGATACATTGGATGTCAAGACACGTGGAAAAAACATACAAAACATAGGGTTAGGGACATCAAGATTTTGGAAGAATTTTTTAAGAATATTCAAATTTTCAGAAAGTAGGTTCCAGATAAGGTCAAAAACTACATACTCAGATCTTCACCAAACTTTGCAGGGATACATTGGATGTCAAGACACGTGGAAAAAACGTACAAAACAAGGGATTGGAGACATCAAGATTTTGGACGGATTTTTTAGGAATTTTCAAATTTTCAGATGGGAGGTTCCAGATAAGGTCAAAAACGACATACTCAGATCTTCACCAAACTTTGCAGGGATACATTGGATGTCAAGACACGTGGAAAAAACATACAAAACATAGGGTTAGGGACATCAAGATTTTGGACGATTTTTTAAGAATATTCAAATTTTCAGAAAGTAGGTTCCAGATGAGGTCAAAAACTACATACTCAGATCTTCACCAAACTTTGCAGGGATACATTGGATGTCAAGACACGTGGAAAAAACGTACAAAACAAGAGATTGGGGTCATCAAGATTTTGGACGGATTTTTTAAGAATTTTCAAATTTTCAGATGGGAGGTTCCAGATAAGGTCAAAAACGACACACTCAGATCTTCACCAAACTTTGCAGGGATACATTGGATGTCAAGACACGTGGAAAAAACGTACAAAACAAGAGATTGGAGACATCAAGATTTTGGACGAATTTTTTAAGAATTTTCAAATTTTCAGAAAGGATGTTCCAGATAAGGTCAAAAACGACATACTCAGATCTTCACCAAACTTTTCAGGGATACATTGGATGGCAAGACACGTGGAAAAAACATACAAAACATAGGATTGGGGACATCAAGATTTTGGTCAAATTTTTTAAGAATTTTCAAATTTTCAGATAGGAGGTTCCATATAAGGTCAAAAACTACATACTCAGATCTTCACCAAACATTGCAGGGATACATTGGATGTCAAGACACGTGGAAAAAACGTACAAAACAAGAGATTGGAGACATCAAGATTTTGGACGAATTTTTTAAAAATTTTCAAATTTTCAGATAGGAGGTTCCAGATAAGGTCAAAAACTACATATCGGATCTTCACCAAACTTTGCAGGGATACATTGGATGTCAAGACACGTGGAAAAAACATACAAAACATAGGATTTGAGACATCAAGATTTTGGACGAATTTTTTCAAAATTTTCAAATTTTCAGATAGGAGGTTCCAGATAAGGTCAAAAACTACATACTCAGATCTTCAACAAAAGTTGCAGGGATACATTGGATGTCAAGACACGTGGAAAAAACGTACAAAACAAGAGATTGGGGTCATCAAGATTTTGGACGGATTTTTTAAGAATTTATAAATTTTCAGATGGGAGGTCCCAGATAAGGTCAAAAACGACATACTCAGATCTTCACCAAACTTTGCAGGAATACATTGGATGTCAAGACACGTGGAAAAATCATACAAAACATAAGATTCGGGACATCAAGATTTTGGTCGAATTTTTTAAGAATTTTCAAATTTTCAGATAGGAGGTTCCATATAAGGTCAAAAACTACATACTCAGATCTTCACCAAACTTTGCAAGGATACATTGGATGTCAAGACACGTGGAAAAAACGTACAAAACAAGGGATTGGAGACATCAAGATTTTGGACGGATTTTTTAGGAATTTTCAAATTTTCAGATGGGAGGTTCCAGATAAGGTCAAAAACTACCTACTCAGATCTTCACCAAACTTTGCAGGGATACATTGGATGTCAAGACACGTGGAAAAAACGTACAAAACAAGAGATTGGGGTCATCAAGATTTTGGACGGATTTTTTAAGAATATTCAAATTTTCAGAAAGTAGGTTCCAGATAAGGTCAAAAACTACATACTCAGATCTTCACCAAACTTTGCAGGGATACATTGGATGTCAAGACACGTGGAAAAAACGTACAAAACAAGAGATTGGAGACATCAAGATTTTGGACGAATTTTTTAAGAATATTCAAATTTTCAGAAAGTAGGTTCCAGATAAGGTCAAAAACGACATACTCAGATCTTCACCAAACTTTGCAGGGATACATTGGATGTCAAGACACGTGGAAAAAACATACAAACATAGGGTTGGGGACATCAAGATTTTGGTCGAATTTTTTAAGAATTTTCAAATTTTCAGATAGGAGGTTCCATATAAGGTCAAAAACTACATACTCAGATCTTCACCAAACTTTGCAGGGATACATTGGATGTCAAGACACGTGGAAAAAACGTACAAAACAAGAGATTGGGGTCATCAAGATTTTGGACGGATTTTTTAAGAATATTCAAATTTTCAGAAAGTAGGTTCCAGATAAGGTCAAAAACGACATACTCAGATCTTCACCAAACTTTGCAGGGATACATTGGATGTCAAGACACGTGGAAAAAACATACAAAACATAGGGTTAGGGACATCAAGATTTTGGACGAATTTTTTAAGAATATTCAAATTTTCAGAAAGTAGGTTCCAGATAAGGTCAAAAACTACATACTCAGATCTTCACCAAACTTTGCAGGGATACATTGGATGTCAAGACACGTGGAAAAAACGTACAAAACAAGGGATTGGAGACATCAAGATTTTGGACGGATTTTTTAGGAATTTTCAAATTTTCAGATGGGAGGTTCCAGATAAGGTCAAAAACGACATACTCAGATCTTCACCAAACTTTGCAGGGATACATTGGATGTCAAGACACGTGGAAAAAACATACAAAACATAGGGTTAGGGACATCAAGATTTTGGACGATTTTTTAAGAATATTCAAATTTTCAGAAAGTAGGTTCCAGATGAGGTCAAAAACTACATACTCAGATCTTCACCAAACTTTGCAGGGATACATTGGATGTCAAGACACGTGGAAAAAACGTACAAAACAAGAGATTGGGGTCATCAAGATTTTGGACGGATTTTTTAAGAATTTTCAAATTTTCAGATGGGAGGTTCCAGATAAGGTCAAAAACGACACACTCAGATCTTCACCAAACTTTGCAGGGATACATTGGATGTCAAGACACGTGGAAAAAACGTACAAAACAAGAGATTGGAGACATCAAGATTTTGGACGAATTTTTTAAGAATTTTCAAATTTTCAGAAAGGATGTTCCAGATAAGGTCAAAAACGACATACTCAGATCTTCACCAAACTTTTCAGGGATACATTGGATGGCAAGACACGTGGAAAAAACATACAAAACATAGGATTGGGGACATCAAGATTTTGGTCAAATTTTTTAAGAATTTTCAAATTTTCAGATAGGAGGTTCCATATAAGGTCAAAAACTACATACTCAGATCTTCACCAAACATTGCAGGGATACATTGGATGTCAAGACACGTGGAAAAAACGTACAAAACAAGAGATTGGAGACATCAAGATTTTGGACGAATTTTTTAAAAATTTTCAAATTTTCAGATAGGAGGTTCCAGATAAGGTCAAAAACTACATATCGGATCTTCACCAAACTTTGCAGGGATACATTGGATGTCAAGACACGTGGAAAAAACATACAAAACATAGGATTTGAGACATCAAGATTTTGGACGAATTTTTTCAAAATTTTCAAATTTTCAGATAGGAGGTTCCAGATAAGGTCAAAAACTACATACTCAGATCTTCAACAAAAGTTGCAGGGATACATTGGATGTCAAGACACGTGGAAAAAACGTACAAAACAAGAGATTGGGGTCATCAAGATTTTGGACGGATTTTTTAAGAATTTATAAATTTTCAGATGGGAGGTCCCAGATAAGGTCAAAAACGACATACTCAGATCTTCACCAAACTTTGCAGGAATACATTGGATGTCAAGACACGTGGAAAAATCATACAAAACATAAGATTCGGGACATCAAGATTTTGGTCGAATTTTTTAAGAATTTTCAAATTTTCAGATAGGAGGTTCCATATAAGGTCAAAAACTACATACTCAGATCTTCACCAAACTTTGCAAGGATACATTGGATGTCAAGACACGTGGAAAAAACGTACAAAACAAGGGATTGGAGACATCAAGATTTTGGACGGATTTTTTAGGAATTTTCAAATTTTCAGATGGGAGGTTCCAGATAAGGTCAAAAACTACATACTCAGATCTTCACCAAACTTTGCAGGGATACATTGGATGTCAAGACACGTGGAAAAAACGTACAAAACAAGAGATTGGGGTCATCAAGATTTTGGACGGATTTTTTAAGAATATTCAAATTTTCAGAAAGTAGGTTCCAGATAAGGTCAAAAACGACATACTCAGATCTTCACCAAACTTTGCAGGGATACATTGGATGTCAAGACACGTGGAAAAAACATACAAAACATTGGGTTAGGAACATCAAGATTTTGGACGAATTTTTTAAGAATATTCAAATTTTCAGAAAGTAGGTTCCAGATAAGGTCAAAAACTACATACTCAGATCTTCACCAAACTTTGCAGGGATACATTGGATGTCAAGACACGTGGAAAAAACGTACAAAACAAGAGATTGGGGTCATCAAGATTTTGGACGGATTTTTTAAGAATTTTCAAATTTTCAGATGGGAGGTCCCAGATAAGGTCAAAAACGACATACTCAGATCTTCACCAAACTTTGCAGGAATACATTGGATGTCAAGACACGTGGAAAAAACATACAAAACATATGATTCAGGACATCAAGATTTTGGTCGAATTTTTTAAGAATTTTCAAATTTTCAGATAGGAGGTTCCATATAAGGTCAAAAACTACATACTCAGATCTTCACCAAACTTTGCAGGGATACATTGGATGTCAAGACACGTGGAAAAAACGTACAAAACAAGAGATTGGGGTCATCAAGATTTTGGACGGATTTTTTAAGAATTTTCAAATTTTCAGATGGGAGGTTCCAGATAAGGTCAAAAACGACATACTCAGATCTTCACCAAACTTTGCAGGAATACATTGGATGTCAAGACACGTGGAAAAAACGTACAAAGCAAGAGATTGGAGACATCAAGATTTTGGACGAATTTTTTAAAAATATTCAAATTTTCAGAAAGTAGGTTCCAGATAAGGTCAAAAACTACATACTCAGATCTTCACCAAACTTTGCAGGGATACATTGGATGTCAAGACACGTGGAAAAAAAAAAAACATAGGGTTAGGGACATCAAGATTTTGGACGAATTTTTTAAGAATATTCAAATTTTCAGAAAGTAGGTTCCAGATAAGGTCAAAAACTACATACTCAGATCTTCACCAAACTTTGCAGGGATACATTGGATGTCAAGACACGTGGAAAAAACGTACAAAACAAGAGATTGGGGTCATCAAGATTTTGGACGGATTTTTTAAGAATTTTCAAATTTTCAGATGGGAGGTCCCAGATAAGGTCAAAAACGACATACTCAGATCTTCACCAAACTTTGCAGGAATACATTGGATGTCAAGACACGTGGAAAAAAACATACAAAACATAAGATTCGGGACATCAAGATTTTGGTCGATTTTTTTAAGAATTTTCAAATTTTCAGATAGGAGGTTCCATATAAGGTCAAAAACTACATACTCAGATCTTCACCAAACTTTGCAGGGATACATTGGATGTCAAGACACGTGGAAAAAACGTACAAAACAAGAGATTGGGGTCATCAAGATTTTGGACGGATTTTTCAAGAATTTTCAAATTTTCAGATGGGAGGTTCCAGATAAGGTCAAAAACGACACACTCAGATCTTCACCAAACTTTGCAGGGATACATTGGATGTCAAGACACGTGGAAAAAACGTACAAAACAAGAGATTGGAGACATCAAGATTTTGGACGAATTTTTTAAAAATATTCAAATTTTCAGAAAGTAGGTTCCAGATAAGGTCAAAAACGACATACTCAGATCTTCACCAAATTTTGCAGGGATACATTGGATGTCAAGACACGTGGAAAAAACATACAAAACATAGGGTTAGGGACATCAAGATTTTGGACGAATTTTTTAAGAATTTTCAAATTTTCAGAAAGTAGGTTCCAGATAAGGTCAAAAACTACATACTCAGATCTTCACCAAACTTTGCAGGGATACATTGGATGTCAAGACACGTGGAAAAAACGTACAAAACAAGAGATTGGGGTCATCAAGATTTTGGACGGATTTTTTAAGAAATTTCAAATTTTCAGATGGGAGGTGTCACATAAGGTCAAAAATGACATACTCAGATCTTCACCAAACTTTGCAGGAATACATTGGATGTCAAGACACGTGGAAAAAACATACAAAACATAAGATTCGGGACATCAAGATTTTGGTCGAATTTTTTAAGAATTTTCAAAATTTCAGATAGGAGGTTCCATATAAGGTCAAAAACTACATACTCAGATCTTCACCAAACTTTGCAAGGATACATTGGATGTCAAGACACGTGGAAAAAACGTACAAAACAAGAGATTGAGGTCATCAAGATTTTGGACGGATTTTTTAAGAATTTTCAAATTTTCAGATGGGAGGTTCCAGATAAGGTCAAAAACGACATACTCAGATCTTCACCAAACTTTGCAGGAATACATTGGATGTCAAGACACGTGGAAAAAACATACAAAACATAAGATTCGGGACATCAAGATTTTGGTCGAATTTTTTAAGAATTTTCAAAATTTCAGATAGGAGGTTCCATATAAGGTCAAAAACTACATACTCAGATCTTCACCAAACTTTGCAAGGATACATTGGATGTCAAGACACGTGGAAAAAACGTACAAAACAAGGGATTGGAGACATCAAGATTTTGGACGGATTTTTTAGGAATTTTCAAATTTTCAGATGGGAGGTCCCAGATAAGGTCAAAAACGACATACTCAGATCTTCACCAAACTTTGCAGGGATACATTGGATGTCAAGACACGTGGAAAAAACATACAAAACATAGGGTTGGGGACATCAAGATTTTGGTCGAATTTTTTAAGAATTTTCAAATTTTCAGATAGGAGGTTCCATATAAGGTCAAAAACTACATACTCAGATCTTCACCAAACTTTGCAGGAATACATTGGATGTCAAGACACGTGGAAAAAACATACAAAACATAGGGTTAGGGACATCAAGATTTTGGACGAATTTTTTAAGAATATTCAAATTTTCAGAAAGTAGGTTCCAGATAAGGTCAAAAACTACATACTCAGATCTTCACCAAACTTTGCAGGGATACATTGGATGTCAAGACACGTGGAAAAAAACGTACAAAACAAGGGATTGGAGACATCAAGATTTTGGACGGATTTTTTAGGAATTTTCAAATTTTCAGATGGGAGGTTCCAGATAAGGTCAAAAACGACATACTCAGATCTTCACCAAACTTTGCAGGGATACATTGGATGTCAAGACACGTTGAAAAAACGTACAAAACAAGAGATTGGGGTCATCAAGATTTTGGACGGATTTTTTAAGAATTTTCAAATTTTCAGATGTTAGGTCCCAGATAAGGTCAAAAACGACATACTCAGATCTTCACCAAACTTTGCAGGAATACATTGGATGTCAAGACACGTGGAAAAAACATACAAAACATAAGATTCGGGACATCAAGATTTTGGTCGAATTTTTTAAGAATTTTCAAATTTTCAGATAGGAGGTTCCATATAAGGTCAAAAACTACATACTCAGATCTTCACCAAACTTTGCAGGGATACATTGGATGTCAAGACACGTGGAAAAAACGTACAAAACAAGAGTTTGGGGTCATCAAGATTTTGGACGGATTTTTTAGGAATTTTCAAATTTTCAGATGGGAGGTTCCAGATAAGGTCAAAAACTACATACTCAGATCTTCACCAAACTTTGCAGGGATACATTGGATGTCAAGACACGTGGAAAAAACGTACAAAACAAGAGATTGGAGACATCAAGCTTTGGACGAATTTTTTTAAGAATATTCAAATTTTCAGATAGGAGGTTCCAGATAAGGTCAAAAACGACATACTCAGATCTTCACCAAACTTTGCAGGGATACATTGGATGTCAAGACACGTGGAAAAAACATACAAAACATAGGGTTAGGGACATCAAGATTTTGGACGATTTTTTAAGAATATTCAAATTTTCAGAAAGTAGGTTCCAGATGAGGTCAAAAACTACATACTCAGATCTTCACCAAACTTTGCAGGGATACATTGGATGTCAAGACACGTGGAAAAAACGTACAAAACAAGAGATTGGGGTCATCAAGATTTTGGACGGATTTTTTAAGAATTTTCAAATTTTCAGATGGGAGGTTCCAGATAAGGTCAAAAACGACACACTCAGATCTTCACCAAACTTTGCAGGGATACATTGGATGTCAAGACACGTGGAAAAAACGTACAAAACAAGAGATTGGAGACATCAAGATTTTGGACGAATTTTTTAAAAATATTCAAATTTTCAGAAAGTAGGTTCCAGATAAGGTCAAAAACGACATACTCAGATCTTCACCAAATTTTGCAGGGATACATTGGATGTCAAGACACGTGGAAAAAACATACAAAACATAGGGTTAGGGACATCAAGATTTTGGACGAATTTTTTAAGAATTTTCAAATTTTCAGAAAGTAGGTTCCAGATAAGGTCAAAAACTACATACTCAGATCTTCACCAAACTTTGCAGGGATACATTGGATGTCAAGACACGTGGAAAAAACGTACAAAACAAGAGATTGGGGTCATCAAGATTTTGGACGGATTTTTTAAGAAATTTCAAATTTTCAGAAGGGAGGTCTCAGATAAGGTCAAAAATGACATACTCAGATCTTCACCAAACTTTGCAGGAATACATTGGATGTCAAGACACGTGGAAAAAACATACAAAACATAAGATTCGGGACATCAAGATTTTGGTCGAATTTTTTAAGAATTTTCAAATTTTCAGATAGGAGGTTCCATATAAGGTCAAAAACTAGATACTCAGATCTTCACCAAACTTTGCAGGGATACATTGGATGTCAAGACACGTGGAAAAAACGTACAAAACAAGAGATTGAGGTCATCAAGATTTTGGACGGATTTTTTAAGAATTTTCAAATTTTCAGATGGGAGGTTCCAGATAAGGTCAAAAACGACATACTCAGATCTTCACCAAACTTTGCAGGAATACATTGGATGTCAAGACACGTGGAAAAAACATACAAAACATAAGATTCGGGACATCAAGATTTTGGTCGAATTTTTTAAGAATTTTAAAAATTTCAGATAGGAGGTTCCATATAAGGTCAAAAACTACATACTCAGATCTTCACCAAACTTTGCAAGGATACATTGGATGTCAAGACACGTGGAAAAAACGTACAAAACAAGGGATTGGAGACATCAAGATTTTGGACGGATTTTTTAGGAATGTTCAAATTTTCAGATGGGAGGTCCCAGATAAGGTCAAAAACGACATACTCAGATCTTCACCAAACTTTGCAGGGATACATTGGATGTCAAGACACGTGGAAAAAACATACAAAACATAGGGTTGGGGACATCAAGATTTTGGTCGAATTTTTTAAGAATTTTCAAATTTTCAGATAGGAGGTTCCATATAAGGTCAAAAACTACATACTCAGATCTTCACCAAACTTTGCAGGAATACATTGGATGTCAAGACACGTGGAAAAAACATACAAAACATAGGGTTAGGGACATCAAGATTTTGGACGAATTTTTTAAGAATATTCAAATTTTCAGAAAGTAGGTTCCAGATAAGGTCAAAAACTACATACTCAGATCTTCACCAAACTTTGCAGGGATACATTGGATGTCAAGACACGTGGAAAAAAACGTACAAAACAAGGGATTGGAGACATCAAGATTTTGGACGGATTTTTTAGGAATTTTCAAATTTTCAGATGGGAGGTTCCAGATAAGGTCAAAAACGACATACTCAGATCTTCACCAAACTTTGCAGGGATACATTGGATGTCAAGACACGTTGAAAAAACGTACAAAACAAGAGATTGGGGTCATCAAGATTTTGGACGGATTTTTTAAGAATTTTCAAATTTTCAGATGTTAGGTCCCAGATAAGGTCAAAAACGACATACTCAGATCTTCACCAAACTTTGCAGGAATACATTGGATGTCAAGACACGTGGAAAAAACATACAAAACATAAGATTCGGGACATCAAGATTTTGGTCGAATTTTTTAAGAATTTTCAAATTTTCAGATAGGAGGTTCCATATAAGGTCAAAAACTACATACTCAGATCTTCACCAAACTTTGCAGGGATACATTGGATGTCAAGACACGTGGAAAAAACGTACAAAACAAGAGTTTGGGGTCATCAAGATTTTGGACGGATTTTTTAGGAATTTTCAAATTTTCAGATGGGAGGTTCCAGATAAGGTCAAAAACTACATACTCAGATCTTCACCAAACTTTGCAGGGATACATTGGATGTCAAGACACGTGGAAAAAACGTACAAAACAAGAGATTGGAGACATCAAGCTTTGGACGAATTTTTTTAAGAATATTCAAATTTTCAGATAGGAGGTTCCAGATAAGGTCAAAAACGACATACTCAGATCTTCACCAAACTTTGCAGGGATACATTGGATGTCAAGACACGTGGAAAAAACATACAAAACATAGGGTTAGGGACATCAAGATTTTGGACGATTTTTTAAGAATATTCAAATTTTCAGAAAGTAGGTTCCAGATGAGGTCCAAAACTACATACTCAGATCTTCACCAAACTTTGCAGGGATACATTGGATGTCAAGACACGTGGAAAAAACGTACAAAACAAGAGATTGGGGTCATCAAGATTTTGGACGGATTTTTTAAGAATTTTCAAATTTTCAGATGGGAGGTCCCAGATAAGGTCAAAAACGACATACTCAGATCTTCACCAAACTTTGCAGAAATACATTGGATGTCAAGACACGTGGAAAAAACATACAAAACATAAGATTCGGGACATCAAGAATTTGGTCGAATTTTTTAAGAATTTTCAAATTTTCAGATAGGAGGTTCCATATAAGGTCAAAAACTACATACTCAGATCTTCACCAAACTTTGCAGGGATACATTGGATGTCAAGACACGTGGAAAAAACGTACAAAACAAGAGATTGGGGTCATCAAGATTTTGGACGGATTTTTTAAGAATTTTCAAATTTTCAGATGGGAGGTTCCAGATAAGGTCAAAAACGACACACTCAGATCTTCACCAAACTTTGCAGGGATACATTGGATGTCAAGACACGTGGAAAAAACGTACAAAACAAGAGATTGGAGACATCAAGATTTTGGACGAATTTTTTAAGAATTTTCAAATTTTCAGAAAGGATGTTCCAGATAAGGTCAAAAACGACATACTCAGATCTTCACCAAACTTTTCAGGGATACATTGGATGGCAAGACACGTGGAAAAAACATACAAAACATAGGATTGGGGACATCAAGATTTTGGTCAAATTTTTTAAGAATTTTCAAATTTTCAGATAGGAGGTTCCATATAAGGTCAAAAACTACATACTCAGATCTTCACCAAACATTGCAGGGATACATTGGATGTCAAGACACGTGGAAAAAACGTACAAAACAAGAGATTGGAGACATCAAGATTTTGGACGAATTTTTTAAAAATTTTCAAATTTTCAGATAGGAGGTTCCAGATAAGGTCAAAAACTACATATCGGATCTTCACCAAACTTTGCAGGGATACATTGGATGTCAAGACACGTGGAAAAAACATACAAAACATAGGATTTGAGACATCAAGATTTTGGACGAATTTTTTCAAAATTTTCAAATTTTCAGATAGGAGTTTCCAGATAAGGTCAAAAACTACATACTCAGATCTTCACCAAAAGTTGCAGGGATACATTGGATGTCAAGACACGTGGAAAAAACGTACAAAACAAGAGATTGGGGTCATCAAGATTTTGGACGGATTTTTTAAGAATTTATAAATTTTCAGATGGGAGGTCCCAGATAAGGTCAAAAACGACATACTCAGATCTTCACCAAACTTTGCAGGAATACATTGGATGTCAAGACACGTGGAAAAATCATACAAAACATAAGATTCGGGACATCAAGATTTTGGTCGAATTTTTTAAGAATTTTCAAATTTTCAGATAGGAGGTTCCATATAAGGTCAAAAACTACATACTCAGATCTTCACCAAACTTTGCAAGGATACATTGGATGTCAAGACACGTGGAAAAAACGTACAAAACAAGGGATTGGAGACATCAAGATTTTGGACGGATTTTTTAGGAATTTTCAAATTTTCAGATGGGAGGTTCCAGATAAGGTCAAAAACTACATACTCAGATCTTCACCAAACTTTGCAGGGATACATTGGATGTCAAGACACGTGGAAAAAACGTACAAAACAAGAGATTGGGGTCATCAAGATTTTGGACGGATTTTTTAAGAATATTCAAATTTTCAGAAAGTAGGTTCCAGATAAGGTCAAAAACGACATACTCAGATCTTCACCAAACTTTGCAGGGATACATTGGATGTCAAGACACGTGGAAAAAACATACAAAACATTGGGTTAGGAACATCAAGATTTTGGACGAATTTTTTAAGAATATTCAAATTTTCAGAAAGTAGGTTCCAGATAAGGTCAAAAACTACATACTCAGATCTTCACCAAACTTTGCAGGGATACATTGGATGTCAAGACACGTGGAAAAAACGTACAAAACAAGAGATTGGGGTCATCAAGATTTTGGACGGATTTTTTAAGAATTTTCAAATTTTCAGATGGGAGGTCCCAGATAAGGTCAAAAACGACATACTCAGATCTTCACCAAACTTTGCAGGAATACATTGGATGTCAAGACACGTGGAAAAAACATACAAAACATATGATTCAGGACATCAAGATTTTGGTCGAATTTTTTAAGAATTTTCAAATTTTCAGATAGGAGGTTCCATATAAGGTCAAAAACTACATACTCAGATCTTCACCAAACTTTGCAGGGATACATTGGATGTCAAGACACGTGGAAAAAACGTACAAAACAAGAGATTGGGGTCATCAAGATTTTGGACGGATTTTTTAAGAATTTTCAAATTTTCAGATGGGAGGTTCCAGATAAGGTCAAAAACGACATACTCAGATCTTCACCAAACTTTGCAGGAATACATTGGATGTCAAGACACGTGGAAAAAACGTACAAAGCAAGAGATTGGAGACATCAAGATTTTGGACGAATTTTTTAAAAATATTCAAATTTTCAGAAAGTAGGTTCCAGATAAGGTCAAAAACGACATACTCAGATCTTCACCAAACTTTGCAGGGATACATTGGATGTCAAGACACGTGGAAAAAACATACAAAACATAGGGTTAGGGACATCAAGATTTTGGACGAATTTTTTAAGAATATTCAAATTTTCAGAAAGTAGGTTCCAGATAAGGTCAAAAACTACATACTCAGATCTTCACCAAACTTTGCAGGGATACATTGGATGTCAAGACACGTGGAAAAAACGTACAAAACAAGAGATTGGGGTCATCAAGATTTTGGACGGATTTTTTAAGAATTTTCAAATTTTCAGATGGGAGGTCCCAGATAAGGTCAAAAACGACATACTCAGATCTTCACCAAACTTTGCAGGAATACATTGGATGTCAAGACACGTGGAAAAAAACATACAAAACATAAGATTCGGGACATCAAGATTTTGGTCGATTTTTTTAAGAATTTTCAAATTTTCAGATAGGAGGTTCCATATAAGGTCAAAAACTACATACTCAGATCTTCACCAAACTTTGCAGGGATACATTGGATGTCAAGACACGTGGAAAAAACGTACAAAACAAGAGATTGGGGTCATCAAGATTTTGGACGGATTTTTTAAGAATTTTCAAATTTTCAGATGGGAGGTTCCAGATAAGGTCAAAAACGACACACTCAGATCTTCACCAAACTTTGCAGGGATACATTGGATGTCAAGACACGTGGAAAAAACGTACAAAACAAGAGATTGGAGACATCAAGATTTTGGACGAATTTTTTAAGAATTTTCAAATTTTCAGAAAGGATGTTCCAGATAAGGTCAAAAACGACATACTCAGATCTTCACCAAACTTTTCAGGGATACATTGGATGGCAAGACACGTGGAAAAAACATACAAAACATAGGATTGGGGACATCAAGATTTTGGTCAAATTTTTTAAGAATTTTCAAATTTTCAGATAGGAGGTTCCATATAAGGTCAAAAACTACATACTCAGATCTTCACCAAACATTGCAGGGATACATTGGATGTCAAGACACGTGGAAAAAACGTACAAAACAAGAGATTGGAGACATCAAGATTTTGGACGAATTTTTTAAAAATTTTCAAATTTTCAGATAGGAGGTTCCAGATAAGGTCAAAAACTACATATCGGATCTTCACCAAACTTTGCAGGGATACATTGGATGTCAAGACACGTGGAAAAAACATACAAAACATAGGATTTGAGACATCAAGATTTTGGACGAATTTTTTCAAAATTTTCAAATTTTCAGATAGGAGTTTCCAGATAAGGTCAAAAACTACATACTCAGATCTTCACCAAAAGTTGCAGGGATACATTGGATGTCAAGACACGTGGAAAAAACGTACAAAACAAGAGATTGGGGTCATCAAGATTTTGGACGGATTTTTTAAGAATTTATAAATTTTCAGATGGGAGGTCCCAGATAAGGTCAAAAACGACATACTCAGATCTTCACCAAACTTTGCAGGAATACATTGGATGTCAAGACACGTGGAAAAATCATACAAAACATAAGATTCGGGACATCAAGATTTTGGTCGAATTTTTAAGAATTTTCAAATTTTCAGATAGGAGGTTCCATATAAGGTCAAAAACTACATACTCAGATCTTCACCAAACTTTGCAAGGATACATTGGATGTCAAGACACGTGGAAAAAACGTACAAAACAAGGGATTGGAGACATCAAGATTTTGGACGGATTTTTTAGGAATTTTCAAATTTTCAGATGGGAGGTTCCAGATAAGGTCAAAAACTACATACTCAGATCTTCACCAAACTTTGCAGGGATACATTGGATGTCAAGACACGTGGAAAAAACGTACAAAACAAGAGATTGGGGTCATCAAGATTTTGGACGGATTTTTTAAGAATATTCAAATTTTCAGAAAGTAGGTTCCAGATAAGGTCAAAAACGACATACTCAGATCTTCACCAAACTTTGCAGGGATACATTGGATGTCAAGACACGTGGAAAAAACATACAAAACATTGGGTTAGGAACATCAAGATTTTGGACGAATTTTTTAAGAATATTCAAATTTTCAGAAAGTAGGTTCCAGATAAGGTCAAAAACTACATACTCAGATCTTCACCAAACTTTGCAGGGATACATTGGATGTCAAGACACGTGGAAAAAACGTACAAAACAAGAGATTGGGGTCATCAAGATTTTGGACGGATTTTTTAAGAATTTTCAAATTTTCAGATGGGAGGTCCCAGATAAGGTCAAAAACGACATACTCAGATCTTCACCAAACTTTGCAGGAATACATTGGATGTCAAGACACGTGGAAAAAACATACAAAACATATGATTCAGGACATCAAGATTTTGGTCGAATTTTTTAAGAATTTTCAAATTTTCAGATAGGAGGTTCCATATAAGGTCAAAAACTACATACTCAGATCTTCACCAAACTTTGCAGGGATACATTGGATGTCAAGACACGTGGAAAAAACGTACAAAACAAGAGATTGGGGTCATCAAGATTTTGGACGGATTTTTTAAGAATTTTCAAATTTTCAGATGGGAGGTTCCAGATAAGGTCAAAAACGACATACTCAGATCTTCACCAAACTTTGCAGGAATACATTGGATGTCAAGACACGTGGAAAAAACGTACAAAGCAAGAGATTGGAGACATCAAGATTTTGGACGAATTTTTTAAAAATATTCAAATTTTCAGAAAGTAGGTTCCAGATAAGGTCAAAAACGACATACTCAGATCTTCACCAAACTTTGCAGGGATACATTGGATGTCAAGACACGTGGAAAAAACATACAAAACATAGGGTTAGGGACATCAAGATTTTGGACGAATTTTTTAAGAATATTCAAATTTTCAGAAAGTAGGTTCCAGATAAGGTCAAAAACTACATACTCAGATCTTCACCAAACTTTGCAGGGATACATTGGATGTCAAGACACGTGGAAAAAACGTACAAAACAAGAGATTGGGGTCATCAAGATTTTGGACGGATTTTTTAAGAATTTTCAAATTTTCAGATGGGAGGTCCCAGATAAGGTCAAAAACGACATACTCAGATCTTCACCAAACTTTGCAGGAATACATTGGATGTCAAGACACGTGGAAAAAAACATACAAAACATAAGATTCGGGACATCAAGATTTTGGTCGATTTTTTTAAGAATTTTCAAATTTTCAGATAGGAGGTTCCATATAAGGTCAAAAACTACATACTCAGATCTTCACCAAACTTTGCAGGGATACATTGGATGTCAAGACACGTGGAAAAAACGTACAAAACAAGAGATTGGGGTCATCAAATTTTGGACGGATTTTTTAAGAATTTTCAAATTTTCAGATGGGAGGTTCCAGATAAGGTCAAAAACGACTCACTCAGATCTTCACCAAACTTTGCAGGGATACATTGGATGTCAAGACACGTGGAAAAAACGTACAAAACAAGAGATTGGAGACATCAAGATTTTGGACGAATTTTTTAAAAATATTCAAATTTTCAGAAAGTAGGTTCCAGATAAGGTCAAAAACGACATACTCAGATCTTCACCAAATTTTGCAGGGATACATTGGATGTCAAGACACGTGGAAAAAACATACAAAACATAGGGTTAGGGACATCAAGATTTTGGACGAATTTTTTAAGAATTTTCAAATTTTCAGAAAGTAGGTTCCAGATAAGGTCAAAAACTACATACTCAGATCTTCACCAAACTTTGCAGGGATACATTGGATGTCAAGACACGTGGAAAAAACGTACAAAACAAGAGATTGGGGTCATCAAGATTTTGGACGGATTTTTTAAGAAATTTCAAATTTTCAGATGGGAGGTCTCAGATAAGGTCAAAAATGACATACTCAGATCTTCACCAAACTTTGCAGGAATACATTGGATGTCAAGACACGTGGAAAAAACATACAAAACATAAGATTCGGGACATCAAGATTTTGGTCGAATTTTTTAAGAATTTTCAAATTTTCAGATAGGAGGTTCCATATAAGGTCAAAAACTAGATACTCAGATCTTCACCAAACTTTGCAGGGATACATTGGATGTCAAGACACGTGGAAAAAACGTACAAAACAAGAGATTGAGGTCATCAAGATTTTGGACGGATTTTTTAAGAATTTTCAAATTTTCAGATGGGAGGTTCCAGATAAGGTCAAAAACGACATACTCAGATCTTCACCAAACTTTGCAGGAATACATTGGATGTCAAGACACGTGGAAAAAACATACAAAACATAAGATTCGGGACATCAAGATTTTGGTCGAATTTTTTAAGAATTTTCAAAATTTCAGATAGGAGGTTCCATATAAGGTCAAAAACTACATACTCAGATCTTCACCAAACTTTGCAAGGATACATTGGATGTCAAGACACGTGGAAAAAACGTACAAAACAAGGGATTGGAGACATCAAGATTTTGGACGGATTTTTTAGGAATTTTCAAATTTTCAGATGGGAGGTTCCAGATAAGGTCAAAAACGACATACTCAGATCTTCACCAAACTTTGCAGGGATACATTGGATGTCAAGACACGTGGAAAAAACATACAAAACATAGGGTTGGGGACATCAAGATTTTGGTCGAATTTTTTAAGAATTTTCAAATTTTCAGATAGGAGGTTCCATATAAGGTCAAAAACTACATACTCAGATCTTCACCAAACTTTGCAGGAATACATTGGATGTCAAGACACGTGGAAAAAACATACAAAACATAGGGTTAGGGACATCAAGATTTTGGACGAATTTTTTAAGAATATTCAAATTTTCAGAAAGTAGGTTCCAGATAAGGTCAAAAACTACATACTCAGATCTTCACCAAACTTTGCAGGGATACATTGGATGTCAAGACACGTGGAAAAAAACGTACAAAACAAGGGATTGGAGACATCAAGATTTTGGACGGATTTTTTAGGAATTTTCAAATTTTCAGATGGGAGGTTCCAGATAAGGTCAAAAACGACATACTGAGATCTTCACCAAACTTTGCAGGGATACATTGGATGTCAAGACACGTTGAAAAAACGTACAAAACAAGAGATTGGGGTCATCAAGATTTTGGACGGATTTTTTAAGAATTTTCAAATTTTCAGATGTTAGGTCCCAGATAAGGTCAAAAACGACATACTCAGATCTTCACCAAACTTTGCAGGAATACATTGGATGTCAAGACACGTGGAAAAAACATACAAAACATAAGATTCGGGACATCAAGATTTTGGTCGAATTTTTTAAGAATTTTCAAATTTTCAGATAGGAGGTTCCATATAAGGTCAAAAACTACATACTCAGATCTTCACCAAACTTTGCAGGGATACATTGGATGTCAAGACACGTGGAAAAAACGTACAAAACAAGAGTTTGGGGTCATCAAGATTTTGGACGGATTTTTTAGGAATTTTCAAATTTTCAGATGGGAGGTTCCAGATAAGGTCAAAAACTACATACTCAGATCTTCACCAAACTTTGCAGGGATACATTGGATGTCAAGACACGTGGAAAAAACGTACAAAACAAGAGATTGGAGACATCAAGCTTTGGACGAATTTTTTTAAGAATATTCAAATTTTCAGATAGGAGGTTCCAGATAAGGTCAAAAACGACATACTCAGATCTTCACCAAACTTTGCAGGGATACATTGGATGTCAAGACACGTGGAAAAAACATACAAAACATAGGGTTAGGGACATCAAGATTTTGGACGATTTTTTAAGAATATTCAAATTTTCAGAAAGTAGGTTCCAGATGAGGTCAAAAACTACATACTCAGATCTTCACCAAACTTTGCAGGGATACATTGGATGTCAAGACACGTGGAAAAAACGTACAAAACAAGAGATTGGGGTCATCAAGATTTTGGACGGATTTTTTAAGAATTTTCAAATTTTCAGATGGGACGTCCCAGATAAGGTCAAAAACGACATACTCAGATGTTCACCAAACTTTGCAGAAATACATTGGATGTTAAGACACGTGGAAAAAACATACAAAACATAAGATTCGGGACATCAAGAATTTGGTCGAATTTTTTAAGAATTTTCAAATTTTCAGATAGGAGGTTCCATATAAGGTCAAAAACTACATACTCAGATCTTCACCAAACTTTGCAGGGATACATTGGATGTCAAGACACGTGGAAAAAACGTACAAAACAAGAGATTGGGGTCATCAAGATTTTGGACGGATTTTTTAAGAATTTTCAAATTTTCAGATGGGAGGTTCCAGATAAGGTCAAAAACGACACACTCAGATCTTCACCAAACTTTGCAGGGATACATTGGATGTCAAGACACGTGGAAAAAACATACAAAACATAGGGTTGGGGACATCAAGATTTTGGTCGAATTTTTTCAAAATTTTCAAATTTTCAGATAGGAGGTTCCATATAAGGTCAAAAACTACATACTCAGATCTTCACCAAACTTTGCAGGGATACATTGGATGTCAAGACACGTGGAAAAAACGTACAAAACAAGAGATAGGGGTCATCAAGATTTTGGACGGATTTTTTAGGAATTTTCAAATTTTCAGATGGGAGGTTCCAGATAAGGTCAAAAACTACATACTCAGATCTTCACCAAACATTGCAGGGATACGTTGGATGTCAAGACACGTGGAAAAAACGTACAAAACAAGAGATTGGAGACATCAAGATTTTGGACGAATTTTTTAAAAATTTTCAAATTTTCAGATAGGAGGTTCCAGATAAGGTCAAAAACTACATATCGGATCTTCACCAAACTTTGCAGGGATACATTGGATGTCAAGACACGTGGAAAAAACATACAAAACATAGGATTTGAGACATCAAGATTTTGGACGAATTTTTTCAAAATTTTCAAATTTTCAGATAGGAGGTTCCATATAAGGTCAAAAACTACATACTCAGATCTTCACCAAACTTTGCAGGGATACATTGGATGTCAAGACACGTGGAAAAAACGTACAAAACAAGAGATTGGGGTCATCAAGATTTTGGACGGATTTTTTAGGAATTTTCAAATTTTCAGATGGGAGGTTCCAGATAAGGTCAAAAACTACATACTCAGATCTTCACCAAACTTTGCAGGGATACATTGGATGTCAAGACACGTGGAAAAAACGTACAAAACAAGAGATTGGAGACATCAAGATTTTGGACGAATTTTTTAAGAATATTCAAATTTTCAGAAAGTAGGTTCCAGATAAGGTCAAAAACGACATACTCAGATCTTCACCAAACTTTGCAGGGATACATTGGATGTCAAGACACGTGGAAAAAACATACAAAACATAGGGTTGGGGACATCAAGATTTTGGTCGAATTTTTTAAGAATTTTCAAATTTTCAGATAGGAGGTTCCATATAAGGTCAAAAACTACATACTCAGATCTTCACCAAACTTTGCAGGGATACATTGGATGTCAAGACACGTCGAAAAAACGTACAAAACAAGAGATTGGGGTCATCAAGATTTTGGACGGATTTTTTAAGAATATTCAAATTTTCACAAAGGTTGTTCCAGATAAGGTCAAAAACGACACACTCAGATCTTCACCAAACTTTGCAGGGATACATTGGATGTCAAGACACGTGGAAAAAACGTACAAAACAAGAGATTGGAGACATCAAGATTTTGGAAGAATTTTTTAAGAATTTTCAAATTTTCAGAAAGGATGTTCCAGATAAGGTCAAAAACGACATACTCAGATCTTCACCAAACTTTTCAGGGATACATTGGATGTCAAGACACGTGGAAAAAACATACAAAACATAGGATTGGGGACATCAAGATTTTGGTCAAATTTTTTAAGAATTTTCAAATTTTCAGATAGGAGGTTCCATATAAGGTCAAAAACTACATACTCTGATCTTCACCAAACATTGCAGGGATACATTGGATGTCAAGACACGTGGAAAAAACGTACAAAACAAGAGATTGGAGACATCAAGATTTTGGACGAATTTTTTAAGAATTTTCAAATTTTCAGATGGGAGGTTCCAGATAAGGTCAAAAACTACATATCGGATCTTCACCAAACTTTGGAGGGATACATTGGATGTCAAGACACGTGGAAAAAACATACAAAACATAGGATTTGAGACATCAAGATTTTGGACGAATTTTTTAAGAATTTTCAAATTTTCAGATGGGAGGTTCCAGATAAGGTCAAAAACGACACACTCAGATCTTCACCAAACTTTGCAGGGATACATTGGATGTCAAGACACGTGGAAAAAACGTACAAAACAAGAGATTGGAGACATCAAGATTTTGGACGAATTTTTTAAGAATTTTCAAATTTTCAGAAAGGATGTTCCAGATAAGGTCAAAAACGACATACTCAGATCTTCACCAAACTTTTCAGGGATACATTGGATGTCAAGACACGTGGAAAAAACATACAAAACATAGGATTGGGGACATCAAGATTTTGGTCAAATTTTTTAAGAATTTTCAAATTTTCAGATAGGAGGTTCCATATAAGGTCAAAAACTACATACTCAGATCTTCACCAAACATTGCAGGGATACATTGGATGTCAAGACACGTGGAAAAAACGTACAAAACAAGAGATTGAAGACATCAAGATTTTGGACGAATTTTTTAAAAATTTTCAAATTTTCAGATACGAGGTTCCAGATAAGGTCAAAAACTACATATCGGATCTTCACCAAACTTTGCAGGGATACATTGGATGTCAAGACACGTGGAAAAAACATACAAAACATAGGATTTGAGACATCAAGATTTTGGACGAATTTTTTCAAAATTTTCAAATTTTCAGATAGGAGGTTCCAGATAAGGTCAAAAACTACATACTCAGATCTTCACCAAACGTTGCAGGGATACATTGGATGTCAAGACACGTGGAAAAAACGTACAAAACAAGAGATTGGGGTCATCAAGATTTTGGACGGATTTTTTAAGAATTTTCAAATTTTCAGATGGGAGGTCCCAGATAAGGTCAAAAACGACATACTCAGATCTTCACCAAACTTTGCAGGAATACATTGGATGTCAAGACACGTGGAAAAAACATACAAAACATAAGATTCGGGACATCAAGATTTTGGTCGAATTTTTTAAGAATTTTCAAATTTTCAGATAGGAGGTTCCAGATAAGGTCAAAAACTACATATCGGATCTTCACCAAACTTTGCAGGGATACATTGGATGTCAAGACACGTGGAAAAAACATACAAAACATAGGATTTGAGACATCAAGATTTTGGACGAATTTTTTCAAAATTTTCAAATTTTCAGATAGGAGGTTCCAGATAAGGTCAAAAACTACATACTCAGATCTTCACCAAACGTTGCAGGGATACATTGGATGTCAAGACACGTGGAAAAAACGTACAAAACAAGAGATTGGGGTCATCAAGATTTTGGACGGATTTTTTAAGAATTTTCAAATTTTCAGATGGGAGGTCCCAGATAAGGTCAAAAACGACATACTCAGATCTTCACCAAACTTTGCAGGAATACATTGGATGTCAAGACACGTGGAAAAAACATACAAAACATAAGATTCGGGACATCAAGATTTTGGTCGAATTTTTTAAGAATTTTCAAATTTTCAGATAGGAGGTTCCATATAAGGTCAAAAACTACATACTCAGATCTTCACCAAACTTTGCAAGGATACATTGGATGTCAAGACACGTGGAAAAAACGTACAAAACAAGGGATTGGAGACATCAAGATTTTGGACGGATTTTTTAGGAATTTTCAAATTTTCAGATGGGAGGTTCCAGATAAGGTCAAAAACTACATACTCAGATCTTCACCAAACTTTGCAGGGATACATTGGATATCAAGACACGTGGAAAAAACGTACAAAACAAGAGATTGGGGTCATCAAGATTTTGGACGGATTTTTTAAGAATATTCAAATTTTCAGAAAGTAGGTTCCAGATAAGGTCAAAAACGACATACTCAGATCTTCACCAAACTTTGCAGGGATACATTGGATGTCAAGACACGTGGAAAAAACATACAAAACATTGGGTTAGGAACATCAAGATTTTGGACGAATTTTTTAAGAATATTCAAATTTTCAGAAAGTAGGTTCCAGATAAGGTCAAAAACTACATACTCAGATCTTCACCAAACTTTGCAGGGATACATTGGATGTCAAGACACGTGGAAAAAACGTACAAAACAAGAGATTGGGGTCATCAAGATTTTGGACGGATTTTTTAAGAATTTTCAAATTTTCAGATGGGAGGTCCCAGATAAGGTCAAAAACGACATACTCAGATCTTCACCAAACTTTGCAGGAATACATTGGATGTCAAGACACGTGGAAAAAACATACAAAACATAAGATTCGGGACATCAAGATTTTGGTCGATTTTTTTAAGAATTTTCAAATTTTCAGATAGGAGGTTCCATATAAGGTCAAAAACTACATACTCAGATCTTCACCAAACTTTGCAGGGATACATTGGATGTCAAGACACGTGGAAAAACGTACAAAACAAGAGATTGGGGTCATCAAGATTTTGGACGGATTTTTTAAGAATTTTCAAATTTTCAGATGGGAAGTTCCAGATAAGGTCAAAAACGACACACTCAGATCTTCACCAAACTTTGCAGGGATACATTGGATGTCAAGACACGTGGAAAAAACGTACAAAACAAGAGATTGGAGACATCAAGATTTTGGACGAATTTTTTAAAAATATTCAAATTTTCAGAAAGTAGGTTCCAGAAAAGGTCAAAAACGACATACTCAGATCTTCACCAAATTTTGCAGGGATACATTGGATGTCAAGACACGTGGAAAAAACATACAAAACAAGGGATTGGAGACATCAAGATTTTGGACGGATTTTTTAGGAATTTTCAAATTTTCAGATGGGAGGTTCCAGATAAGGTCAAAAACGACATACTCAGATCTTCACCAAACTTCGCAGGGATACATTGGATGTCAAGACACGTGGAAAAAACAACATACAAAACATAGGGTTGGGGACATCAAGATTTTGGGCGAATTTTTTAAGAATTTTCAAATTTTCAGATAGGAGGTTCCATATAAGGTCAAAAACTACATACTCAGATCTTCACCAAACTTTGCAGGGATACATTGGATGTCAAGACACGTGGAAAAAACGTACAAAACAAGAGATTGGGGTCATCAAGATTTTGGACGGATTTTTTAAGAATATTCAAATTTTCAGAAAGTAGGTTCCAGATAAGGTCAAAAACGACATACTCAGATCTTCACCAAACTTTGCAGGGATACATTGGATGTCAAGACACGTGGAAAAAACATACAAAACATAGGGTTAGGGACATCAAGATTTTGGACGAATTTTTTAAGAATATTCAAATTTTCAGAAAGTAGGTTCCAGATAAGGTCAAAAACTACATACTCAGATCTTCACCAAACTTTGCAGGGATACATTGGATGTCAAGACACGTGGAAAAAACGTACAAAACAAGAGATTGGGGTCATCAAGATTTTGGACGGATTTTTTAAGAATTTTCAAATTTTCAGATGGGAGGTCCCAGATAAGGTCAAAAACGACATACTCAGATCTTCACCAAACTTTGCAGGAATACATTGGATGTCAAGACACGTGGAAAAAACATACAAAACATAAGATTCGGGACATCAAGATTTTGGTCGAATTTTTTAAGAATTTTCAAATTTTCAGATAGGAGGTTCCATATAAGGTCAAAAACTACATACTCAGATCTTCACCAAACTTTGCAGGGATACATTGGATGTCAAGACACGTGGAAAAAACGTACAAAACAAGAGATTGGGGTCATCAAGATTTTGGACGGATTTTTTAGGAATTTTCAAATTTTCAGATGGGAGGTTCCAGATAAGGTCAAAAACTACATACTCAGATCTTCACCAAACTTTGCAGGGATACATTGGATGTCAAGACACGTGGAAAAAACGTACAAAACAAGAGATTGGAGACATCAAGATTTTGGACGAATTTTTTAAGAATATTCAAATTTTCAGATAGGAGGTTCCAGATAAGGTCAAAAACGACATACTCAGATCTTCACCAAACTTTGCAGGGATACATTGGATGTCGAGACACGTGGAAAAAACATACAAAACATAGGGTTAGAAACATCAAGATTTTGGACGATTTTTTAAGAATATTCAAATTTTCAGAAAGTAGGTTCCAGATGAGGTCAAAAACTACATACTCAGATCTTCACCAAACTTTGCAGGGATACATTGGATGTCAAGACACGTGGAAAAAACGTACAAAACAAGAGATTGGGGTCATCAAGATTTTGGACGGATTTTTTAAGAATTTTCAAATTTTCAGATGGGAGGTTCCAGATAAGGTCAAAAACGACACACTCAGATCTTCACCAAACTTTGCAGGGATACATTGGATGTCAAGACACGTGGAAAAAACGTACAAAACAAGAGATTGGAGACATCAAGATTTTGGACGAATTTTTTAAGAATTTTCAAATTTTCAGAAAGGATCTTCCACATAAGGTCAAAAACGACATACTCAGATCTTCACCAAACTTTTCAGGGATACATTGGATGTCAAGACACGTGGAAAAAACATACAAAACATAGGATTGGGGACATCAAGATTTTGGTCAAATTTTTTAAGAATTTTCAAATTTTCAGATAGGAGGTTCCATATAAGGTCAAAAACTACATACTCAGATCTTCACCAAACATTGCAGGGATACATTGGATGTCAAGACACGTGGAAAAAACGTACAAAACAAGAGATTGGAGACATCAAGATTTTGGACGAATTTTTTAAAAATTTTCAAATTTTCAGATAGGAGGTTCCAGATAAGGTCAAAAACTACATATCGGATCTTCACCAAACTTTGCAGGGATACATTGGATGTCAAGACACGTGGAAAAAACATACAAAACATAGGATTTGAGACATCAAGATTTTGGACGAATTTTTTAAGAATTTTCAAATTTTCAGATAGGAGGTTCCATATAAGTTCAAAAACTACATACTCAGATCTTCACCAAACTTTGCATGGATACATTATGTGTCAAGACACGTGGAAAAAACGTACAAAACAAAAGATTGGAGACATCAAGATTTTGGTCGAATTTTTTAAGAATTTTCAAATTTTCAGATGGGAGGTTCCAGATAAGGTCAAAAACTACATACTCAGATCTTCACCAAACTTTGCAGGGATACATTGGATGTCAAGACACGTGGAAAAAACGTACAAAACAAGAGATTGGGGTCATCAAGATTTTGGACGAATTTTTTAAGAATTTTCAAATTTTCAGATAGGAGGTTCCATATAAGGTCAAAAACTACATACTCAGATCTTCACCAAACTTTGCAGGGATACATTGGATGTCAAGACACGTGGAAAAAACGTACAAAACAAGAGATTGGAGACATCAAGATTTTGGACGAATTTTTTAAGAATTTTCAAATTTTCAGAAAGGATGTTCCAGATAAGGTCAAAAACGACATACTCAGATCTTCACCAAACTTTGCAGGGATCCATTGGAGGTCGAGACACGTGGAAAAAACGTACAAAACAAGAGATTGGAGACATCAAGATTTTGGACGAATTTTTGAAGAATTTTCAAATTTTCAGATGGGAGGTTCCAGATAAGGTCAAAAACGACATACTCAGATCTTCACCAAACGTTGCAGGGATACTTTGCATGTCAAGACACGTGGAAAAAACGTACAAAACAAGAGATTGGAGACATCAAGATTTTCGACGAATTTTTTAAGAATTTTCAAATTTTCAGATGGGAGGTTCCAGATAAGGTCAAAAACGACATACTCAGATCTTCACCAAACTTTGCATGGATACATTGGATGTCAAGACACGTGGAAAAAACGTACAAAACAAGAGATTGGAGACATCAAGATTTTGGACGAATTTTTTAAGAATTTTCAAATTTTCAGATGGGAGGTTCAATATAAGGTCAAAAACTACATACTCAGATCTTCACCAAACTTTGCAGGGATACTTTGGATGTCAAGACACGTGGAAAAAACGTACAAAACAAGAGATTGGGGTCATCAAGATTTTGGACGAATTTTTTAAGAATTTTCAAATTTTCAGATGGGAGGTTCAATATAAGGTCAAAAACTACATACTCAGATCTTCACCAAACTTTGCATGGATACATTGGATGTCAAGACACGTGGAAAAAACATACAAAACATAGGATTCGGAACATCAAGATTTTGGTCGAATTTTTTAAGAATTTTCAAATTTTCAGATAGGAGGTTCCATATAAGGCCAAAAACTACATACTCAGATCTTCACCAAACATTGCAGGAATACATTGGATGTCAAGACACGTGGAAAAAACGTACAAAACAAGAGATTGGGGTCATCAAGATTTTGCACGGATTTTTTAGGAATTTTCAAATTTTCAGATGGGAGGTTCCAGATAAGGTCAAAAACTACATACTCAGATCTTCACCAAACTTTGCAGGGATACATTGGATGTCAAGACACGTGGAAAAAACGTACAAAACAAGAGATTGGAGACATCAAGATTTTGGACGAATTTTTTAAGAATTTTCAAATTTTCAGATAGGAGGTTCCATATAAGGTCAAAAACTACATACTCAGATCTTCACCAAACTTTGCATGGATACATTATGTGTCAAGACACGTGGAAAAAACGTACAAAACAAAAGATTGGAGACATCAAGATTTTGGTCGAATTTTAAGAATATTCAAATTTTCAGAAAGTAGGTTCCAGATAAGGTCAAAAACGACATACTCAGATCTTCACCAAACTTTGCAGGGATACATTGGATGTCAAGACACGTGGAAAAAACATACAAAACATAGGGTTAGGGACATCAAGATTTTGGACGAATTTTTTAAGAATATTCAAATTTTCAGAAAGTAGGTTCCAGATAAGGTCAAAAACTACATACTCAGATCTTCACCAAACTTTGCAGGGATACATTGGATGTCAAGACACGTGGAAAAAACGTACAAAACAAGAGATTGGGGTCATCAAGATTTTGGACGGATTTTTTAAGAATTTTCAAATTTTCAGATGGGAGGTCCCAGATAAGGTCAAAAACGACATACTCAGATCTTCACCAAACTTTGCAATAATACATTGGATGTCAAGACACGTGGAAAAAACATACAAAACATAAGATTCGGGACATCAAGATTTTGGTCGAATTTTTTAAGAATTTTCAAATTTTCAGATAGGAGGTTCCATATAAGGTCAAAAACTACATACTCAGATCTTCACCAAACTTTGCAGGGATACATTGGATGTCAAGACACGTGGAAAAAACGTACAAACAAGAGATTGGGGTCATCAAGATTTTGGACGGATTTTTTTAAGAATTTTCAAATTTTCAGATGGGAGGTTCCAGATAAGGTCAAAAACGACACACTCAGATCTTCACCAAACTTTGCAGGGATACATTGGATGTCAAGACACGTGGAAAAAACGTACAAAACAAGAGATTGGAGACATCAAGATTTTGGACGAATTTTTTAAAAATATTCAAATTTTCAGAAAGTAGGTTCCAGATAAGGTCAAAAACGACATACTCAGATCTTCACCAAACTTTGCAGGGATACATTGGATGTCAAGACACGTGGAAAAAACATACAAAACATAGGGTTAGGGACATCAAGATTTTGGACGAATTTTTTAAGAATATTCAAATTTTCAGAAAGTAGGTTCCAGATAAGGTCAAAAACTACATACTCAGATCTTCACCAAACTTTGCAGGAATACATTGGATGTCAAGACACGTGGAAAAAACATACAAAACTTAAGATTCGGGACATCAAGATTTTGGTCGAATTTTTAAAGAATTTTCAAATTTTCAGATAGGAGGTTCCATATAAGGTCAAAAACTAGATACTCAGATCTTCACCAAACTTTGCAGGGATACATTGGATGTCAAGACACGTGGAAAAAACGTACAAAACAAGAGATTGTTGTCATCAAGGTTTTGGACGGATTTTTTAAGAATTTTCAAATTTTCAGATGTGAGGTTCCAGATAAGGTCAAAAACGACATACTCAGATCTTCACCAAACTTTGCAGCAATACATTGGATGTCAAGACACGTGGAAAAAACATACAAAACATAAGATTCGGGACATCAAGATTTTGGTCGAATTTTTTAAGAATTTTCAAATTTTCAGATAGGAGGTTCCATATAAGGTCAAAAACGACATACTCAGATTTTCACCAAACTTTTCAGGGATACATTGGATGTCAAGACACGTGGAAAAAACATACAAAACATAGGATTGGGGACATCAAGATTTTGGTCAAATTTTTTAAGAATTTTCAAATTTTCAGATAGGAGGTTCCATATAAGGTCAAAAACTACATACTCAGATCTTCACCAAAGATTGCAGGGATACATTGGATGTCAAGACACGTGGAAAAAACGTACAAAACAAGAGATTGGAGACATCAAGATTTTGGACGAATTTTTTCAAAATTTTCAAATTTTCAGATAGGAGGTTCCAGATAAGGTCAAAAACTACATATCGGATCTTCACCAAACTTTGGAGGGATACATTGGATGTCAAGACACGTGGAAAAAACATACAAAACATAGGATTTGAGACATCAAGATTTTGGAAGAATTTTTTCAAAATTTTCAAATTTTCAGACAGGAGGTTCCAGATAAGGTCAAAAACTACATACTCAGATCTTCACCAAACCTTGCAGGGATACTTTTCATGTCAAGACACGTGGAAAAAACGTACAAAACAAGAGATTGGAGACATCAAGATTTTCGACGAATTTTTTAAGAATTTTCTAATTTTCAGATGGGAGGTTCCAGATAAGGTCAAAAACGACATACTCAGATCTTCACCAAACTTTGCAGGGATACATTGGATGTCAAGACACGTGGAAAAAACGTACAAAACAAGAGATTGGGGTCATCAAGATTTTGGACGGATTTTTTAGGAATTTTCAAATTTTCAGATGGGAGGTTCCAGATAAGGTCAAAAACTACATACTCAGATCTTCACCAAACTTTGCAGGGATACATTGGATGTCAAGACACGTGGAAAAAAAGTACAAAACAAGAGATTGGAGACATCAAGATTTTGGACGATTTTTTTAAGAATATTCAAATTTTCAGAAAGTAGGTTCCAGATAAGGTCAAAAACGACATACTCAGATCTTCACCAAACTTTGCAGGGATACATTGGATGTCAAGACACGTGGAAAAAACATACAAAACATAGGGTTGGGGACATCAAGATTTTGGTCGAATTTTTTAAGGATTTTCAAATTTTCAGATAGGAGGTTCCATATAAGGTCAAAAACTACATACTCAGATCTTCACCAAACTTTGCAGGGATACATTGGATGTCAAGACACGTGGAAAAAACGTACAAAACAAGAGATTGGGGTCATCAAGATTTTGGACGGATTTTTTAAGAATATTCAAATTTTCAGAAAGTAGGTTCCAGATAAGGTCAAAAACGACATACTCAGATCTTCACCAAACTTTGCAGGGATACATTGGATGTCAAGACACGTGGAAAAAACATACAAAACATAGGGTTAGGGACATCAAGATTTTGGACGAATTTTTTAAGAATATTCAAATTTTCAGAAAATAGGTTCCAGATAAGGTCAAAAACTACATACTCAGATCTTCACCAAACTTTGCAGGGATACATTGGATGTCAAGACACGTGGAAAAAACGTACAAAACAAGAGATTGGGGTCATCAAGATTTTGGACGGATTTTTTAAGAATTTTCAAATTTTCAGATGGGAGGTCCCAGATAAGGTCAAAAACGACATACTCAGATCTTCACCAAACTTTGCAGGAATACATTGGATGTCAAGACACGTGGAAAAAACATACAAAACATAAGATTCGGGACATCAAGATTTTGGTCGAATTTTTTAAGAATTTTCAAATTTTCAGATAGGAGGTTCCATATAAGGTCAAAAACTACATACTCAGATCTTCACCAAACTTTGCAGGGATACATTGGATGTCAAGACACGTGGAAAAAACGTACAAAACAAGAGATTGGGGTCATCAAGATTTTGGACGGATTTTTTTAAGAATTTTCAAATTTTCAGATGGGAGGTTCCAGATAAGGTCAAAAACGACACACTCAGATCTTCACCAAACTTTGCAGGGATACATTCGATGTCAAGACACGTGGAAAAAACGTACAAAACAAGAGATTGGAGTCATCAAGATTTTGGACGAATTTTTTAAAAATATTCAAATTTTCAGAAAGTAGGTTCCAGATAAGGTCAAAAACGACATACTCAGATCTTCACCAAACTTTGCAGGGATACATTGGATGTCAAGACACGTGGAAAAAACATACAAAACATAGGGTTAGGGACATCAAGATTTTGGACGAATTTTTTAAGAATATTCAAATTTTCAGAAAGTAGGTTCCAGATAAGGTCAAAAACTACATACTCAGATCTTCACCAAACTTTGCAGGGATACATTGGATGTCAAGACACGTGGAAAAAACGTACAAAACAAGAGATTGGGGTCATCAAGATTTTGGACGGATTTTTTAAGAATTTTCAAATTTTCAGATGTGAGGTCCCAGATAAGGTCAAAAACGACATACTCAGATCTTCACCAAACTTTGCAGGAATACATTTGATGTCAAGACACGTGGAAAAAACATACAAAACTTAAGATTCGGGACATCAAGATTTTGGTCGAATTTTTAAAGAATTTTCAAATTTTCAGATAGGAAATTCCATATAAGGTCAAAAACTAGATACTCAGATCTTCACCAAACTTTGCAGGGATACATTGGATGTCAAGACACGTGGAAAAAACGTACAAAACAAGAGATTGTTGTCATCAAGATTTTGGACGGATTTTTTAAGAATTTTCAAATTTTCAGATGGGAGGTTCCAGATAAGGTCAAAAACGACATACTCAGATCTTCACCAAACTTTGCAGGAATACATTGGATGTCAAGACACGTGGAAAAAACATACAAAACATAAGATTCGGGACATCAAGATTTTGGTCGAATTTTTTAAGAATTTTCAAATTTTCAGATAGGAGGTTCCATATAAGGTCAAAAACTACATACTCAGATCTTCACCAAACTTTGCAAGGATACATTGGATGTCAAGACACGTGGAAAAAACGTACAAAACAAGGGATTGGAGACATCAAGATTTTGGACGGATTTTTTAGGAATTTTCAAATTTTCAGATGGGAGGTTCCAGATAAGGTCAAAAACTACATACTCAGATCTTCACCAAACTTTGCAGGGATACATTGGATGTCAAGACACGTGGAAAAAACATACAAAACATAGGGTTGGGGACATCAAGATTTTGGTCGAATTTTTTAAGAATTTTCAAATTTTCAGATAGGAGGTTCCATATAAAGTCAAAAACTACATACTCAGATCTTCACCAAACTTTGCAGGGATACATTGGATGTCAATACACGTGGAAAAAACGTACAAAACAAGAGATTGGGGTCATCAAGATTTTGGACGGATTTTTTAAGAATATTCAAATTTTCAGAAAGTAGGTTCCAGATAAGGTCAAAAACGACATACTCAGATCTTCACCAAACTTTGCAGGGATACATTGGATGTCAAGACACGTGGAAAAAACATACAAAACATAGGGTTAGGGACATCAAGATTTTGGACGAATTTTTTAAGAATATTCAAATTTTCAGAAAGTATTTTCCAGATAAGGTCAAAAACTACATACTCAGATCTTCACCAAACTTTGCAGGGATACATTGGATGTCAAGACACGTGGAAAAAACGTACAAAACAAGAGATTGGGGTCATCAAGATTTTGGACGGATTTTTTAAGAATTTTCAAATTTTCAGATGGGATGTCCCAGATAAGGTCAAAAACGACATACTCAGATCTTCACCAAACTTTGCAGGAATACATTGGATGTCAAGACACGTGGAAAAACATACAAAACATAAGATTCGGGACATCAAGATTTTGGTCGAATTTTTTAAGAATTTTCAAATTTTCAGATAGGAGGTTCCATATAAGGTCAAAAACTACATACTCAGATCTTCACCAAACTTTGCAGGGATACATTGGATGTCAAGACACGTGGAAAAAACATACAAAACATAGGGTTAGGGACATCAAGATTTTGGACGAATTTTTTAAGAATATTCAAATTTTCAGAAAGTAGGTTCCAGATAAGGTCAAAAACTACATACTCAGATCTTCACCAAACTTTGCAGGGATACATTGGATGTCAAGACACGTGGAAAAAACGTACAAAACAAGAGATTGGGGTCATCAAGATTTTGGACGGATTTTTTAAGAATTTTCAAATTTTCAGATGGGAGGTCCCAGATAAGGTCAAAAACGACATACTCAGATCTTCACCAAACTTTGCAGGAATACATTGGATGTCAAGACACGTGGAAAAAACATACAAAACATAAGATTCGGGACATCAAGATTTTGGTCGAATTTTTTAAGAATTTTCAAATTTTCAGATAGGAGGTTCCATATAAGGTCAAAAACTAGATACTCAGATCTTCACCAAACTTTGCAGGGATACATTGGATGTCAAGACACGTGGAAAAAACGTACAAAACAAGAGATCAAGATTTTGGACGATTTTCAGATAGGAGGTTCCATATAAGGTCAAAAACTAGATACTCAGATCTTCACCAAACTTTGCAGGGATACATTGGATGTCAAGACACGTGGAAAAAACGTACAAAACAAGAGATCAAGATTTTGGACGGATTTTTTAAGAATTTTCAAATTTTCAGATGGGAGGTTCCAGATAAGTTCAAAAACGACATACTCAGATCTTCACCAAACTTTGCATAAATACATTGGATGTCAAGACACGTGGAAAAAACATACAAAACATAAGATTCGGGACATCAAGATTTTGGTCGAATTTTTTAAGAATTTTCAAATTTTCAGATAGGAGGTTCCATATAAGGTCAAAAACTAGATACTCAGATCTTCACCAAACTTTGCAGGGATACATTGGATGTCAAGACACGTGGAAAAAACGTACAAAACAAGAGATCAAGATTTTGGACGGATTTTTTAAGAATTTTCAAATTTTCAGATGGGAGGTTCCAGATAAGTTCAAAAACGACATACTCAGATCTTCACCAAACTTTGCATAAATACATTGGATGTCAAGACACGTGGAAAAAACATACAAAACATAAGATTCGGGACATCAAGATTTTGGTCGAATTTTTTAAGAATTTTCAAATTTTCAGATAGGAGGTTCCATATAAGGTCAAAAACTACATACTCAGATCTTCACCAAACTTTGCAAGGATACATTGGATGTCAAGACACGTGGAAAAAACGTACAAAACAAGGGATTGGAGACATCAAGATTTTGGACGGATTTTTTAGGAATTTTCAAATTTTCAGATGGGAGGTTCCAGATAAGGTCAAAAACTACATACTCAGATCTTCACCAAACTTTGCAGGGATACATTGGATGTCAAGACACGTGGAAAAAACGTACAAAACAAAAGATTGGGGTCATCAAGATTTTGGACGGATTTTTTAAGAATATTCAAATTTTCAGAAAGTAGGTTCCAGATAAGGTCAAAAACGACATACTCAGATCTTCACCAAACTTTGCAGGGACACATTGGATGTCAAGACACGTGGAAAAAACATACAAAACATAGGGTTAGGGACATCAAGATTTTGGACGAATTTTTTAAGAATATTCAAATTTTCGGAAAGTAGGTTCCAGATAAGGTCAAAAACTACATACTCAGATCTTCACCAAACTTTGCAGGGATACATTGGATGTCAAGACACGTGGAAAAAACGTACAAAACAAGAGATTGGGGTCATCAAGATTTTGGACGGATTTTTTAAGAATTTTCAAATTTTCAGATGGGAGGTCCCAGATAAGGTCAAAAACGACATACTCAGATCTTCACCAAACTTTGCAGGAATACATTGGATGTCAAGACACGTGGAAAAAACATACAAAACATAAGATTCGGGACATCAAGATTTTGGTCGAATTTTTTAAGAATTTTCAAATTTTCAGATAGGAGGTTCCATATAAGGTCAAAAACTACATACTCAGATCTTCACCAAACTTTGCAGGGATACATTGGATGTCAAGACACGTGGAAAAAACGTACAAAACAAGAGATTGGGGTCATCAAGATTTTGGACGGATTTTTTAAGAATTTTCAAATTTTCAGATGGGAGGTTCCAGATAAGGTCAAAAACGACACACTCAGATCTTCACCAAACTTTGCAGGGATACATTGGATGTCAAGACACGTGGAAAAAACGTACAAAACAAGAGATTGGAGACATCAAGATTTTGGACGAATTTTTTAAGAATATTCAAATTTTCAGAAAGTAGGTTCCAGATAAGGTCAAAAACGACATACTCAGATCTTCACCAAACTTTGCAGGGATACATTGGATGCCAAGACACGTGGAAAAAACATACAAAACATAGGGTTAGGGACATCAAGATTTTGGACGAATTTTTTAAGAATTTTCAAATTTTCAGAAAGTAGGTTCCAGATAAGGACAAAAACTACATACTCAGATCTTCACCAAACTTTGCAGGGATACATTGGATGTCAAGACACGTGGAAAAAACGTACAAAACAAGAGATTGGGGACATCAAGATTTTGGACGGATTTTTTAATAATTTTCAAATTTTCAGATGGGAGGTCCCAGATAAGGTCAAAAACGACATACTCAGATCTTCACCAAACTTTGCAGGAATACATTGGATGTCAAGACACGTGGAAAAACATACAAAACATAAGATTCGGGACATCAAGATTTTGGTCGAATTTTTTAAGAATTTTCAAATTTTCAGATAGGAGGTTCCATATAAGGTCAAAAACTACATACTCAGATCTTCACCAAACTTTGCAGGGATACATTGGATGTCAAGACACGTGGAAAAAACGTACAAAACAAGAGATTGGGGTCATCAAGATTTTGGACGGATTTTTTAAGAATTTTCAAATTTTCAGAAAGTAGGTTCCAGATAAGGTCAAAAACGACATACTCAGATCTTCACCAAACTTTGCAGGAATACATTGGATGTCAAGACACGTGGAAAAAACATACAAAACATAGGGTTGGGACATCAAGATTTTGGTCGAATTTTTTAAGAATTTTCAAATTTTCAGATAGGAGGTTCCATATAAGGTCAAAAACAACATACTCAGATCTTCACCAAACTTTGCAGGGATACATTGGATGTCAAGACACGTGGAAAAAACGTACAAAACAAGAGATTGGGGTCATCAAGATTTTGGACGGATTTTTTTAAGAATATTAAAATTTTCAGAAAGTAGGTTCCAGATAAGGTCAAAAACGACATACTCAGATCGTCACCAAACTTTGCAGGGATACATTGGATGTCAGGACACGTGGAAAAAACATACAAAACATAGGGTTAGGGACATCAAGATTTTGGACGAATTTTTTAAGAATATTCAAATTTTCAGAAAGTAGGTTCCAGATAAGGTCAAAAACTACATACTCAGATCTTCACCAAACTTTGCAGGGATACATTGGATGTCAAGACACGTGGAAAAAACGTACAAAACAAGAGATTGGGACATCAAGATTTTGGACGGATTTTTTAATAATTTTCAAATTTTCAGATGGGAGGTCCCAGATAAGGTTAAAAACGACATACTCAGATCTTCACCAAACTTTGCAGGAATACATTGGATGTCAAGACACGTGGAAAAACATACAAAACATAAGATTCGGGACATCAAGATTTTGGTCGAATTTTTTAAGAATTTTCAAATTTTCAGATAGGAGGTTCCATATAAGGTCAAAAACTACATACTCAGATCTTCACCAAACTTTGCAGGGATACATTGGATGTCAAGACACGTGGAAAAAACATACAAAACATAAGATTCGGGACATCAAGATTTTGGTCGAATTTTTTAAGAATTTTCAAATTTTCAGATGGGAGGTTCCAGATAAGGTCAAAAACGACACACTCAGATCTTCACCAAACTTTGCAGGGATACATTGGATGTCAAGACACGTGGAAAAAACGTACAAAACAAGAGATTGGAGACATCAAGATTTTGGACGAATTTTTTAAAAATATTCAAATTTTCAGATACGAGGTTCCAGATAAGGTCAAAAACGACATACTCAGATCTTCACCAAACTTTGCAGGGATACATTGGATGTCAAGACACGTGGAAAAAACATACAAAACATAGGGTTAGGGACATCAAGATTTTGGACGAATTTTTTAAGAATATTCAAATTTTCAGAAAGTAGGTTCCAGATAAGGTCAAAAACTACATACTCAGATCTTCACCAAACATTGCAGGGATACATTGGATGTCAAGACACGTGGAAAAAACGTACAAAACAAGAGATTGGGGTCATCAAGATTTTGGACGGATTTTTTAAGAATTTTCAAATTTTCAGATGTGAGGTCCCAGATAAGGTCAAAAACGACATACTCAGATCTTCACCAAACTTTGCAGGAATACATTGGATGTCAAGACACGTGGAAAAAACATACAAAACTTAAGATTCGGGACATCAAGATTTTGGTCGAATTTTTAAAGAATTTTCAAATTTTCAGATAGGAAATTCCATATAAGGTCAAAAACTAGATACTCAGATCTTCACCAAACTTTGCAGGGATACATTGGATGTCAAGACACGTGGAAAAAACGTACAAAACAAGAGATTGTTGTCATCAAGATTTTGGACGGATTTTTTAAGAATTTTCAAATTTTCAGATGTGAGGTCCCAGATAAGGTCAAAAACGACATACTCAGATCTTCACCAAACTTTGCAGGGATACATTGGATGTCAAGACACGTGGAAAAAACATACAAAACATAGGGTTAGGGACATCAAGATTTTGGACGAATTTTTTAAGAATATTCAAATTTTCAGAAAGTAGGTTCCAGATAAGGTCAAAAACTACATACTCAGATCTTCACCAAACTTTGCAGGGATACATTGGATGTCAAGACACGTGGAAAAAACGTACAAAACAAGAGATTGGGGTCATCAAGATTTTGGACGGATTTTTTAAGAATTTTCAAATTTTCAGATGGGAGGTCCCAGATAAGGTCAAAAACGACATACTCAGATCTTCACCAAACTTTGCAGGAATACATTGGATGTCAAGACACGTGGAAAAAACATACAAAACATAAGATTCGGGACATCAAGATTTTGGTCGAATTTTTTAAGAATTTTCAAATTTTCAGATAGGAGGTTCCATATAAGGTCAAAAACTAGATACTCAGATCTTCACCAAACTTTGCAGGGATACATTGGATGTCAAGACACGTGGAAAAAACGTACAAAACAAGAGATCAAGATTTTGGACGATTTTCAGATAGGAGGTTCCATATAAGGTCAAAAACTAGATACTCAGATCTTCACCAAACTTTGCAGGGATACATTGGATGTCAAGACACGTGGAAAAAACGTACAAAACAAGAGATCAAGATTTTGGACGGATTTTTTAAGAATTTTCAAATTTTCAGATGGGAGGTTCCAGATAAGTTCAAAAACGACATACTCAGATCTTCACCAAACTTTGCATAAATACATTGGATGTCAAGACACGTGGAAAAAACATACAAAACATAAGATTCGGGACATCAAGATTTTGGTCGAATTTTTTAAGAATTTTCAAATTTTCAGATAGGAGGTTCCATATAAGGTCAAAAACTAGATACTCAGATCTTCACCAAACTTTGCAGGGATACATTGGATGTCAAGACACGTGGAAAAAACGTACAAAACAAGAGATCAAGATTTTGGACGGATTTTTTAAGAATTTTCAAATTTTCAGATGGGAGGTTCCAGATAAGTTCAAAAACGACATACTCAGATCTTCACCAAACTTTGCATAAATACATTGGATGTCAAGACACGTGGAAAAAACATACAAAACATAAGATTCGGGACATCAAGATTTTGGTCGAATTTTTTAAGAATTTTCAAATTTTCAGATAGGAGGTTCCATATAAGGTCAAAAACTACATACTCAGATCTTCACCAAACTTTGCAAGGATACATTGGATGTCAAGACACGTGGAAAAAACGTACAAAACAAGGGATTGGAGACATCAAGATTTTGGACGGATTTTTTAGGAATTTTCAAATTTTCAGATGGGAGGTTCCAGATAAGGTCAAAAACTACATACTCAGATCTTCACCAAACTTTGCAGGGATACATTGGATGTCAAGACACGTGGAAAAAACGTACAAAACAAAAGATTGGGGTCATCAAGATTTTGGACGGATTTTTTAAGAATATTCAAATTTTCAGAAAGTAGGTTCCAGATAAGGTCAAAAACGACATACTCAGATCTTCACCAAACTTTGCAGGGACACATTGGATGTCAAGACACGTGGAAAAAACATACAAAACATAGGGTTAGGGACATCAAGATTTTGGACGAATTTTTTAAGAATATTCAAATTTTCGGAAAGTAGGTTCCAGATAAGGTCAAAAACTACATACTCAGATCTTCACCAAACTTTGCAGGGATACATTGGATGTCAAGACACGTGGAAAAAACGTACAAAACAAGAGATTGGGGTCATCAAGATTTTGGACGGATTTTTTAAGAATTTTCAAATTTTCAGATGGGAGGTCCCAGATAAGGTCAAAAACGACATACTCAGATCTTCACCAAACTTTGCAGGAATACATTGGATGTCAAGACACGTGGAAAAAACATACAAAACATAAGATTCGGGACATCAAGATTTTGGTCGAATTTTTTAAGAATTTTCAAATTTTCAGATAGGAGGTTCCATATAAGGTCAAAAACTACATACTCAGATCTTCACCAAACTTTGCAGGGATACATTGGATGTCAAGACACGTGGAAAAAACGTACAAAACAAGAGATTGGGGTCATCAAGATTTTGGACGGATTTTTTAAGAATTTTCAAATTTTCAGATGGGAGGTTCCAGATAAGGTCAAAAACGACACACTCAGATCTTCACCAAACTTTGCAGGGATACATTGGATGTCAAGACACGTGGAAAAAACGTACAAAACAAGAGATTGGAGACATCAAGATTTTGGACGAATTTTTTAAGAATATTCAAATTTTCAGAAAGTAGGTTCCAGATAAGGTCAAAAACGACATACTCAGATCTTCACCAAACTTTGCAGGGATACATTGGATGCCAAGACACGTGGAAAAAACATACAAAACATAGGGTTAGGGACATCAAGATTTTGGACGAATTTTTTAAGAATTTTCAAATTTTCAGAAAGTAGGTTCCAGATAAGGACAAAAACTACATACTCAGATCTTCACCAAACTTTGCAGGGATACATTGGATGTCAAGACACGTGGAAAAAACGTACAAAACAAGAGATTGGGGACATCAAGATTTTGGACGGATTTTTTAATAATTTTCAAATTTTCAGATGGGAGGTCCCAGATAAGGTCAAAAACGACATACTCAGATCTTCACCAAACTTTGCAGGAATACATTGGATGTCAAGACACGTGGAAAAACATACAAAACATAAGATTCGGGACATCAAGATTTTGGTCGAATTTTTTAAGAATTTTCAAATTTTCAGATAGGAGGTTCCATATAAGGTCAAAAACTACATACTCAGATCTTCACCAAACTTTGCAGGGATACATTGGATGTCAAGACACGTGGAAAAAACGTACAAAACAAGAGATTGGGGTCATCAAGATTTTGGACGGATTTTTTAAGAATTTTCAAATTTTCAGAAAGTAGGTTCCAGATAAGGTCAAAAACGACATACTCAGATCTTCACCAAACTTTGCAGGAATACATTGGATGTCAAGACACGTGGAAAAAACATACAAAACATAGGGTTGGGACATCAAGATTTTGGTCGAATTTTTTAAGAATTTTCAAATTTTCAGATAGGAGGTTCCATATAAGGTCAAAAACAACATACTCAGATCTTCACCAAACTTTGCAGGGATACATTGGATGTCAAGACACGTGGAAAAAACGTACAAAACAAGAGATTGGGGTCATCAAGATTTTGGACGGATTTTTTTAAGAATATTAAAATTTTCAGAAAGTAGGTTCCAGATAAGGTCAAAAACGACATACTCAGATCGTCACCAAACTTTGCAGGGATACATTGGATGTCAGGACACGTGGAAAAAACATAAAAAACATAGGGTTAGGGACATCAAGATTTTGGACGAATTTTTTAAGAATATTCAAATTTTCAGAAAGTAGGTTCCAGATAAGGTCAAAAACTACATACTCAGATCTTCACCAAACTTTGCAGGGATACATTGGATGTCAAGACACGTGGAAAAAACGTACAAAACAAGAGATTGGGGTCATCAAGATTTTGGACGGATTTTTTAAGAATTTTCAAATTTTCAGATGGGAGGTTCCAAATAAGGTCAAAAACGACATACTCAGATCTTCACCAAACTTTGCAGGAATACTTTGGATGTCAAGACACGTGGAAAAAACATACAAAACATAAGATTCGGGACATCAAGATTTTGGTCGAATTTTTTAAGAATTTTCAAATTTTCAGATGGGAGGTTCCAGATAAGGTCAAAAACGACACACTCAGATCTTCACCAAACTTTGCAGGGATACATTGGATGTCAAGACACGTGGAAAAAACGTACAAAACAAGAGATTGGAGACATCAAGATTTTGGACGAATTTTTTAAAAATATTCAAATTTTCAGATACGAGGTTCCAGATAAGGTCAAAAACGACATACTCAGATCTTCACCAAACTTTGCAGGGATACATTGGATGTCAAGACACGTGGAAAAAACATACAAAACATAGGGTTAGGGACATCAAGATTTTGGACGAATTTTTTAAGAATATTCAAATTTTCAGAAAGTAGGTTCCAGATAAGGTCAAAAACTACATACTCAGATCTTCACCAAACTTTGCAGGGATACATTGGATGTCAAGACACGTGGAAAAAACGTACAAAACAAGAGATTGGGGTCATCAAGATTTTGGACGGATTTTTTAAGAATTTTCAAATTTTCAGATGTGAGGTCCCAGATAAGGTCAAAAACGACATACTCAGATCTTCACCAAACTTTGCAGGAATACATTGGATGTCAAGACACGTGGAAAAAACATACAAAACTTAAGATTCGGGACATCAAGATTTTGGTCGAATTTTTAAAGAATTTTCAAATTTTCAGATAGGAAATTCCATATAAGGTCAAAAACTAGATACTCAGATCTTCACCAAACTTTGCAGGGATACATTGGATGTCAAGACACGTGGAAAAAACGTACAAAACAAGAGATTGTTGTCATCAAGATTTTGGACGGATTTTTTAAGAATTTTCAAATTTTCAGATGGGAGGTTCCAGATAAGGTCAAAAACGACATACTCAGATCTTCACCAAACTTTGCAGGAATACATTGGATGTCAAGACACGTGGAAAAAACATACAAAACATAAGATTCGGGACATCAAGATTTTGGTCGAATTTTTTAAGAATTTTCAAATTTTCAGATAGGAGGTTCCATATAAGGTCAAAAACTACATACTCAGATCTTCACCAAACTTTGCAAGGATACATTGGATGTCAAGACACGTGGAAAAAACGTACAAAACAAGGGATTGGAGACATCAAGATTTTGGACGGATTTTTTAGGAATTTTCAAATTTTCAGATGGGAGGTTCCAGATAAGGTCAAAAACTACATACTCAGATCTTCACCAAACTTTGCAGGGATACATTGGATGTCAAGACACGTGGAAAAAACATACAAAACATAGGGTTGGGGACATCAAGATTTTGGTCGAATTTTTTAAGAATTTTCAAATTTTCAGATAGGAGGTTCCATATAAAGTCAAAAACTACATACTCAGATCTTCACCAAACTTTGCAGGGATACATTGGATGTCAATACACGTGGAAAAAACGTACAAAACAAGAGATTGGGGTCATCAAGATTTTGGACGGATTTTTTAAGAATATTCAAATTTTCAGAAAGTAGGTTCCAGATAAGGTCAAAAACGACATACTCAGATCTTCACCAAACTTTGCAGGGATACATTGGATGTCAAGACACGTGGAAAAAACATACAAAACATAGGGTTAGGGACATCAAGATTTTGGACGAATTTTTTAAGAATATTCAAATTTTCAGAAAGTATTTTCCAGATAAGGTCAAAAACTACATACTCAGATCTTCACCAAACTTTGCAGGGATACATTGGATGTCAAGACACGTGGAAAAAACGTACAAAACAAGAGATTGGGGTCATCAAGATTTTGGACGGATTTTTTAAGAATTTTCAAATTTTCAGATGGGATGTCCCAGATAAGGTCAAAAACGACATACTCAGATCTTCACCAAACTTTGCAGGAATACATTGGATGTCAAGACACGTGGAAAAACATACAAAACATAAGATTCGGGACATCAAGATTTTGGTCGAATTTTTTAAGAATTTTCAAATTTTCAGATAGGAGGTTCCATATAAGGTCAAAAACTACATACTCAGATCTTCACCAAACTTTGCAGGGATACATTGGATGTCAAGACACGTGGAAAAAACATACAAAACATAGGGTTAGGGACATCAAGATTTTGGACGAATTTTTTAAGAATATTCAAATTTTCAGAAAGTAGGTTCCAGATAAGGTCAAAAACTACATACTCAGATCTTCACCAAACTTTGCAGGGATACATTGGATGTCAAGACACGTGGAAAAAACGTACAAAACAAGAGATTGGGGTCATCAAGATTTTGGACGGATTTTTTAAGAATTTTCAAATTTTCAGATGGGAGGTCCCAGATAAGGTCAAAAACGACATACTCAGATCTTCACCAATCTTTGCAGGAATACATTGGATGTCAAGACACGTGGAAAAAACATACAAAACATAAGATTCGGGACATCAAGATTTTGGTCGAATTTTTTAAGAATTTTCAAATTTTCAGATAGGAGGTTCCATATAAGGTCAAAAACTAGATACTCAGATCTTCACCAAACTTTGCAGGGATACATTGGATGTCAAGACACGTGGAAAAAACGTACAAAACAAGAGATCAAGATTTTGGACGGATTTTTTAAGAATTTTCAAATTTTCAGATGGGAGGTTCCAGATAAGTTCAAAAACGACATACTCAGATCTTCACCAAACTTTGCATAAATACATTGGATGTCAAGACACGTGGAAAAAACATACAAAACATAAGATTCGGGACATCAAGATTTTGGTCGAATTTTTTAAGAATTTTCAAATTTTCAGATAGGAGGTTCCATATAAGGTCAAAAACTAGATACTCAGATCTTCACCAAACTTTGCAGGGATACATTGGATGTCAAGACACGTGGAAAAAACGTACAAAACAAGAGATCAAGATTTTGGACGATTTTCAGATAGGAGGTTCCAGATAAGGTCAAAAACTAGATACTCAGATCTTCACCAAACTTTGCAGGGATACATTGGATGTCAAGACACGTGGAAAAAACGTACAAAACAAGAGATCAAGATTTTGGACGGATTTTTTAAGAATTTTCAAATTTTCAGATGGGAGGTTCCAGATAAGTTCAAAAACGACATACTCAGATCTTCACCAAACTTTGCATAAATACATTGGATGTCAAGACACGTGGAAAAAACATACAAAACATAAGATTCGGGACATCAAGATTTTGGTCGAATTTTTTAAGAATTTTCAAATTTTCAGATAGGAGGTTCCATATAAGGTCAAAAACTAGATACTCAGATCTTCACCAAACTTTGCAGGGATACATTGGATGTCAAGACACGTGGAAAAAACGTACAAAACAAGAGATCAAGATTTTGGACGGATTTTTTAAGAATTTTCAAATTTTCAGATGGGAGGTTCCAGATAAGTTCAAAAACGACATACTCAGATCTTCACCAAACTTTGCATAAATACATTGGATGTCAAGACACGTGGAAAAAACATACAAAACATAAGATTCGGGACATCAAGATTTTGGTCGAATTTTAAAGAATTTTCAAATTTTCAGATAGGAGGTTCCATATAAGGTCAAAAACTACATACTCAGATCTTCACCAAACTTTGCAAGGATACATTGGATGTCAAGACACGTGGAAAAAACGTACAAAACAAGGGATTGGAGACATCAAGATTTTGGACGGATTTTTTAGGAATTTTCAAATTTTCAGATGGGAGGTTCCAGATAAGGTCAAAAACTACATACTCAGATCTTCACCAAACTTTGCAGGGATACATTGGATGTCAAGACACGTGGAAAAAACATACAAAACATAAGATTCGGGACATCAAGATTTTGGTCGAATTTTTTAAGAATTTTCAAATTTTCAGATGGGAGGTTCCAGATAAGGTCAAAAACGACACACTCAGATCTTCACCAAACTTTGCAGGGATACATTGGATGTCAAGACACGTGGAAAAAACGTACAAAACAAGAGATTGGAGACATCAAGATTTTGGACGAATTTTTTAAAAATATTCAAATTTTCAGATACGAGGTTCCAGATAAGGTCAAAAACGACATACTCAGATCTTCACCAAACTTTGCAGGGATACATTGGATGTCAAGACACGTGGAAAAAACATACAAAACATAGGGTTAGGGACATCAAGATTTTGGACGAATTTTTTAAGAATATTCAAATTTTCAGAAAGTAGGTTCCAGATAAGGTCAAAAACTACATACTCAGATCTTCACCAAACTTTGCAGGGATACATTGGATGTCAAGACACGTGGAAAAAACGTACAAAACAAGAGATTGGGGTCATCAAGATTTTGGACGGATTTTTTAAGAATTTTCAAATTTTCAGATGTGAGGTCCCAGATAAGGTCAAAAACGACATACTCAGATCTTCACCAAACTTTGCAGGAATACATTGGATGTCAAGACACGTGGAAAAAACATACAAAACTTAAGATTCGGGACATCAAGATTTTGGTCGAATTTTTAAAGAATTTTCAAATTTTCAGATAGGAAATTCCATATAAGGTCAAAAACTAGATACTCAGATCTTCACCAAACTTTGCAGGGATACATTGGATGTCAAGACACGTGGAAAAAACGTACAAAACAAGAGATTGTTGTCATCAAGATTTTGGACGGATTTTTTAAGAATTTTCAAATTTTCAGATGGGAGGTTCCAGATAAGGTCAAAAACGACATACTCAGATCTTCACCAAACTTTGCAGGAATACATTGGATGTCAAGACACGTGGAAAAAACATACAAAACATAAGATTCGGGACATCAAGATTTTGGTCGAATTTTTTAAGAATTTTCAAATTTTCAGATAGGAGGTTCCATATAAGGTCAAAAACTACATACTCAGATCTTCACCAAACTTTGCAAGGATACATTGGATGTCAAGACACGTGGAAAAAACGTACAAAACAAGGGATTGGAGACATCAAGATTTTGGACGGATTTTTTAGGAATTTTCAAATTTTCAGATGGGAGGTTCCAGATAAGGTCAAAAACTACATACTCAGATCTTCACCAAACTTTGCAGGGATACATTGGATGTCAAGACACGTGGAAAAAACATACAAAACATAGGGTTGGGGACATCAAGATTTTGGTCGAATTTTTTAAGAATTTTCAAATTTTCAGATAGGAGGTTCCATATAAAGTCAAAAACTACATACTCAGATCTTCACCAAACTTTGCAGGGATACATTGGATGTCAATACACGTGGAAAAAACGTACAAAACAAGAGATTGGGGTCATCAAGATTTTGGACGGATTTTTTAAGAATATTCAAATTTTCAGAAAGTAGGTTCCAGATAAGGTCAAAAACGACATACTCAGATCTTCACCAAACTTTGCAGGGATACATTGGATGTCAAGACACGTGGAAAAAACATACAAAACATAGGGTTAGGGACATCAAGATTTTGGACGAATTTTTTAAGAATATTCAAATTTTCAGAAAGTATTTTCCAGATAAGGTCAAAAACTACATACTCAGATCTTCACCAAACTTTGCAGGGATACATTGGATGTCAAGACACGTGGAAAAAACGTACAAAACAAGAGATTGGGGTCATCAAGATTTTGGACGGATTTTTTAAGAATTTTCAAATTTTCAGATGGGATGTCCCAGATAAGGTCAAAAACGACATACTCAGATCTTCACCAAACTTTGCAGGAATACATTGGATGTCAAGACACGTGGAAAAACATACAAAACATAAGATTCGGGACATCAAGATTTTGGTCGAATTTTTTAAGAATTTTCAAATTTTCAGATAGGAGGTTCCATATAAGGTCAAAAACTACATACTCAGATCTTCACCAAACTTTGCAGGGATACATTGGATGTCAAGACACGTGGAAAAAACATACAAAACATAGGGTTAGGGACATCAAGATTTTGGACGAATTTTTTAAGAATATTCAAATTTTCAGAAAGTAGGTTCCAGATAAGGTCAAAAACTACATACTCAGATCTTCACCAAACTTTGCAGGGATACATTGGATGTCAAGACACGTGGAAAAAACGTACAAAACAAGAGATTGGGGTCATCAAGATTTTGGACGGATTTTTTAAGAATTTTCAAATTTTCAGATGGGAGGTCCCAGATAAGGTCAAAAACGACATACTCAGATCTTCACCAATCTTTGCAGGAATACATTGGATGTCAAGACACGTGGAAAAAACATACAAAACATAAGATTCGGGACATCAAGATTTTGGTCGAATTTTTTAAGAATTTTCAAATTTTCAGATAGGAGGTTCCATATAAGGTCAAAAACTAGATACTCAGATCTTCACCAAACTTTGCAGGGATACATTGGATGTCAAGACACGTGGAAAAAACGTACAAAACAAGAGATCAAGATTTTGGACGGATTTTTTAAGAATTTTCAAATTTTCAGATGGGAGGTTCCAGATAAGTTCAAAAACGACATACTCAGATCTTCACCAAACTTTGCATAAATACATTGGATGTCAAGACACGTGGAAAAAACATACAAAACATAAGATTCGGGACATCAAGATTTTGGTCGAATTTTTTAAGAATTTTCAAATTTTCAGATAGGAGGTTCCATATAAGGTCAAAAACTAGATACTCAGATCTTCACCAAACTTTGCAGGGATACATTGGATGTCAAGACACGTGGAAAAAACGTACAAAACAAGAGATCAAGATTTTGGACGATTTTCAGATAGGAGGTTCCAGATAAGGTCAAAAACTAGATACTCAGATCTTCACCAAACTTTGCAGGGATACATTGGATGTCAAGACACGTGGAAAAAACGTACAAAACAAGAGATCAAGATTTTGGACGGATTTTTTAAGAATTTTCAAATTTTCAGATGGGAGGTTCCAGATAAGTTCAAAAACGACATACTCAGATCTTCACCAAACTTTGCATAAATACATTGGATGTCAAGACACGTGGAAAAAACATACAAAACATAAGATTCGGGACATCAAGATTTTGGTCGAATTTTTTAAGAATTTTCAAATTTTCAGATAGGAGGTTCCATATAAGGTCAAAAACTAGATACTCAGATCTTCACCAAACTTTGCAGGGATACATTGGATGTCAAGACACGTGGAAAAAACGTACAAAACAAGAGATCAAGATTTTGGACGGATTTTTTAAGAATTTTCAAATTTTCAGATGGGAGGTTCCAGATAAGTTCAAAAACGACATACTCAGATCTTCACCAAACTTTGCATAAATACATTGGATGTCAAGACACGTGGAAAAAACATACAAAACATAAGATTCGGGACATCAAGATTTTGGTCGAATTTTAAAGAATTTTCAAATTTTCAGATAGGAGGTTCCATATAAGGTCAAAAACTACATACTCAGATCTTCACCAAACTTTGCAAGGATACATTGGATGTCAAGACACGTGGAAAAAACGTACAAAACAAGGGATTGGAGACATCAAGATTTTGGACGGATTTTTTAGGAATTTTCAAATTTTCAGATGGGAGGTTCCAGATAAGGTCAAAAACTACATACTCAGATCTTCACCAAACTTTGCAGGGATACATTGGATGTCAAGACACGTGGAAAAAACGTACAAAACAAAAGATTGGGGTCATCAAGATTTTGGACGGATTTTTTAAGAATATTCAAATTTTCAGAAAGTAGGTTCCAGATAAGGTCAAAAACGACATACTCAGATCTTCACCAAACTTTGCAGGGACACATTGGATGTCAAGACACGTGGAAAAAACATACAAAACATAGGGTTAGGGACATCAAGATTTTGGACGAATTTTTTAAGAATATTCAAATTTTCGGAAAGTAGGTTCCAGATAAGGTCAAAAACTACATACTCAGATCTTCACCAAACTTTGCAGGGATACATTGGATGTCAAGACACGTGGAAAAAACGTACAAAACAAGAGATTGGGGTCATCAAGATTTTGGACGGATTTTTTAAGAATTTTCAAATTTTCAGATGGGAGGTCCCAGATAAGGTCAAAAACGACATACTCAGATCTTCACCAAACTTTGCAGGAATACATTGGATGTCAAGACACGTGGAAAAAACATACAAAACATAAGATTCGGGACATCAAGATTTAGGTCGAATTTTTTAAGAATTTTCAAATTTTCAGATAGGAGGTTCCATATAAGGTCAAAAACTACATACTCAGATCTTCACCAAACTTTGCAGGGATACATTGGATGTCAAGACACGTGGAAAAAACGTACAAAACAAGAGATTGGGGTCATCAAGATTTTGGACGGATTTTTTAAGAATTTTCAAATTTTCAGATGGGAGGTTCCAGATAAGGTCAAAAACGACACACTCAGATCTTCACCAAACTTTGCAGGGATACATTGGATGTCAAGACACGTGGAAAAAACGTACAAAACAAGAGATTGGAGACATCAAGATTTTGGACGAATTTTTTAAGAATATTCAAATTTTCAGAAAGTAGGTTCCAGATAAGGTCAAAAACGACATACTCAGATCTTCACCAAACTTTGCAGGGATACATTGGATGCCAAGACACGTGGAAAAAACATACAAAACATAGGGTTAGGGACATCAAGATTTTGGACGAATTTTTTAAGAATTTTCAAATTTTCAGAAAGTAGGTTCCAGATAAGGACAAAAACTACATACTCAGATCTTCACCAAACTTTGCAGGGATACATTGGATGTCAAGACACGTGGAAAAAACGTACAAAACAAGAGATTGGGGACATCAAGATTTTGGACGGATTTTTTAATAATTTTCAAATTTTCAGATGGGAGGTCCCAGATAAGGTCAAAAACGACATACTCAGATCTTCACCAAACTTTGCAGGAATACATTGGATGTCAAGACACGTGGAAAAACATACAAAACATAAGATTCGGGACATCAAGATTTTGGTCGAATTTTTTAAGAATTTTCAAATTTTCAGATAGGAGGTTCCATATAAGGTCAAAAACTACATACTCAGATCTTCACCAAACTTTGCAGGGATACATTGGATGTCAAGACACGTGGAAAAAACGTACAAAACAAGAGATTGGAGTCATCAAGATTTTGGACGGATTTTTTAAGAATTTTCAAATTTTCAGAAAGTAGGTTCCAGATAAGGTAAAAAACGACATACTCAGATCTTCACCAAACTTTGCAGGAATACATTGGATGTCAAGACACGTGGAAAAAACATACAAAACATAGGGTTGGGACATCAAGATTTTGGTCGAATTTTTTAAGAATTTTCAAATTTTCAGATAGGAGGTTCCATATAAGGTCAAAAACAACATACTCAGATCTTCACCAAACTTTGCAGGGATACATTGGATGTCAAGACACGTGGAAAAAACGTACAAAACAAGAGATTGGGGTCATCAAGATTTTGGACGGATTTTTTTAAGAATATTAAAATTTTCAGAAAGTAGGTTCCAGATAAGGTCAAAAACGACATACTCAGATCGTCACCAAACTTTGCAGGGATACATTGGATGTCAGGACACGTGGAAAAAACATACAAAACATAGGGTTAGGGACATCAAGATTTTGGACGAATTTTTTAAGAATATTCAAATTTTCAGAAAGTAGGTTCCAGATAAGGTCAAAAACTACATACTCAGATCTTCACCAAACTTTGCAGGGATACATTGGATGTCAAGACACGTGGAAAAAACGTACAAAACAAGAGATTGGAACATCAAGATTTTGGACGGATTTTTTAATAATTTTCAAATTTTCAGATGGGAGGTCCCAGATAAGGTTAAAAACGACATACTCAGATCTTCACCAAACTTTGCAGGAATACATTGGATGTCAAGACACGTGGAAAAACATACAAAACATAAGATTCGGGACATCAAGATTTTGGTCGAATTTTTTAAGAATTTTCAAATTTTCAGATAGGAGGTTCCATATAAGGTCAAAAACTACATACTCAGATCTTCACCAAACTTTGCAGGGATACATTGGATGTCAAGACACGTGGAAAAAACGTACAAAACAAGAGATTGGGGTCATCAAGATTTTGGACGGATTTTTTAAGAATTTTCAAATTTTCAGATGGGAGGTTCCAAATAAGGTCAAAAACGACATACTCAGATCTTCACCAAACTTTGCAGGAATACTTTGGATGTCAAGACACGTGGAAAAAACATACAAAACATAAGATTCGGGACATCAAGATTTTGGTCGAATTTTTTAAGAATTTTCAAATTTTCAGATAGGAGGTTCCATATAAGGTCAAAAACTACATACTCAGATCTTCACCAAACTTTGCAGGGATACATTGGATGTCAAGACACGTGGAAAAAACGTACAAAACAAGGGATTGGAGACATCAAGATTTTGGACGGATTTTATAGGAATTTTCAAATTTTCAGATGGGAGGTTCCAGATAAGGTCAAAAACTACATACTCAGATCTTCACCAAAGTTTGCAGGGATACATTGGATGTCAAGACACGTGGAAAAAACGTACAAAACAAGAGATTGGAGACATCAAGATTTTGGACGAATTTTTTAAGAATTTTCAAATTTTCAGAAAGGATGTTCCAGATAATGTCAAAAACGACATACTCAGATCTTCACCAAACTTTTCAGGGATACATTGGATGTCAAGACACGTGGAAAAACATACAAAACATAGGATTGGAGACATCAAGGTTTTGGACGAATTTTTTCAAAATTTTCAAATTTTCAGATAGGAGGTTCCAGATAAGGTCAAAAACTACATACTCAGATCTTCACCAAACATTGCAGGGATACATTGGATGTCAAGACACGTTGAAAAAACGTACAAAACAAGAGATTGGAGACATCAAGATTTTGGACGAATTTTTTAGGAATTTTCAGATTTTCAGATAGGAGGTTCCAGATAAGGTCAAAAACTACATACTCAGATCTTCACCAAACTTTGCAGAGATACTTTGCATGTCAAGACACGTGGAAAATACGTACAAAACAAGAGATTGGAGACATCAAGATTTTCGAAGAATTTTTTAAGAATTTTCAAATTTTCAGATGGGAGGTTCCAGATAAGATCAAAAACGACATACTCAGATCTTCACCAAACTTTGCAGGGATACATTGGATGTCAAGACACGTGGAAAAAACGTACAAAACAAGAGATTGGGGTCATCAAGGTTTTGGACGGATTTTTTAGGAATTTTCAAATTTTCAGATGGGAGGTTCCAGATAAGGTCAAAAACTACATACTCAGATCTTCACCAAACTTTGCAGGGATACATTGGATGTCAAGACACGTGGAAAAAACGTACAAAACAAGAGATTGGAGACATCAAGATTTTGGACGAATTTTTTAAGAATATTCAAATTTTCAGAAAGTAGGTTCCAGATAAGGTCAAAAACGACATACTCAGATCTTCACCAAACTTTGCAGGGATACATTGGATGTCAAGACACGTGGAAAAAACATACAAAACATAGGGATAGGGACATCAAGATTTTGGACGAATTTTTTAAGAATATTCAAATTTTCAGAAAGTAGGTTCCAGATAAGGTCAAAAACTACATACTCAGATCTTCACCAAACTTTGCAGGGATACATTGGATGTCAAGACACGTGGAAAAAACGTACAAAACAAGAGATTGGGGACATCAAGATTTTGGACGGATTTTTTAATAATTTTCAAATTTTCAGATGGGAGGTCCCAGATAAGGTCAAAAACGACATACTCAGATCTTCACCAAACTTTGCAGGAATACATTGGATGTCAAGACACGTGGAAAAACATACAAAACATAAGATTCGGGACATCAAGGTTTTGGTCGAATTTTTTAAGAATTTTCAAATTTTCAGATAGGAGGTTCCATATAAGGTTAAAAACTACATACTCAGATCTTCACCAAACTTTGCAGGGATACATTGGATGTCAAGACACGTGGAAAAAACGTACAAAACAAGGGATTGGAGACATCAAGATTTTGGACGGATTTTATAGGAATTTTCAAATTTTCAGATGGGAGATTCCAGATAAGGTCAAAAACTACATACTCAGATCTTCACCAAACTTTGCAGGGATACATTGGATGTCAAGACACGTGGAAAAAACGTACAAAACAAGAGATTGGAGACATCAAGATTTTGGACGAATTTTTTAAGAATTTTCAAATTTTCAGAAAGGATGTTCCAGATAAGGTCAAAAACGACATACTCAGATCTTCACCAAACTTTTCAGGGATACATTGGATGTCAAGACACGTGGAAAAAACATACAAAACATAGGATTGGAGACATCAAGATTTTGGACGATTTTTTTCAAAATTTTCAAATTTTCAGATAGGAGGTTCCAGATAAGGTCAAAAACTACATACTCAGATCTTCACCAAACATTGCAGGGATACATTGGATGTCAAGACACGTGGAAAAAACGTACAAAACAAGAGATTGGAGACATCAAGATTTTGGACGAATTTTTTAGGAATTTTCAGATTTTCAGATAGGAGGTTCCAGATAAGGTCAAAAACTACATACTCAGATCTTCACCAAACTTTGCAGAGATACTTTGCATGTCAAGACACGTGGAAAATACGTACAAAACAAGAGATTGGAGACATCAAGATTTTCGACGAATTTTTTAAGAATTTTCAAATTTTCAGATGGGAGGTTCCAGATAAGATCAAAAACGACATACTCAGATCTTCACCAAACTTTGCAGGGATACATTGGATGTCAAGACACGTGGAAAAAACGTACAAAACAAGAGATTGGGGTCATCAAGGTTTTGGACGGATTTTTTAGGAATTTTCAAATCTTCAGATGGGAGGTTCCAGATAAGGTCAAAAACTACATACTCAGATCTTCACCAAACTTTGCAGGGATACATTGGATGTCAAGACACGTGGAAAAAACGTACAAAACAAGAGATCAAGATTTTGGACGGATTTTTTAAGAATTTTCAAATTTTCAGATGGGAGGTTCCAGATAAGTTCAAAAACGACATACTCAGATCTTCACCAAACTTTGCATAAATACATTGGATGTCAAGACACGTGGAAAAAACATACAAAACATAAGATTCGGGACATCAAGATTTTGGTCGAATTTTTTAAGAATTTTCAAATTTTCAGATAGGAGGTTCCATATAAGGTCAAAAACTACATACTCAGATCTTCACCAAACTTTGCAGGGATACATTGGATGTCAAGACACGTGGAAAAAACGTACAAAACAAGAGATCAAGATTTTGGACGGATTTTTTAAGAATTTTCAAATTTTCAGATGGGAGGTTCCAGATAAGTTCAAAAACGACATACTCAGATCTTCACCAAACTTTGCATAAATACATTGGATGTCAAGACACGTGGAAAAAACATACAAAACATAAGATTCGGGACATCAAGATTTTGGTCGAATTTTAAAGAATTTTCAAATTTTCAGATAGGAGGTTCCATATAAGGTCAAAAACTACATACTCAGATCTTCACCAAACTTTGCAAGGATACATTGGATGTCAAGACACGTGGAAAAAACGTACAAAACAAGGGATTGGAGACATCAAGATTTTGGACGGATTTTTTAGGAATTTTCAAATTTTCAGATGGGAGGTTCCAGATAAGGTCAAAAACTACATACTCAGATCTTCACCAAACTTTGCAGGGATACATTGGATGTCAAGACACGTGGAAAAAACGTACAAAACAAAAGATTGGGGTCATCAAGATTTTGGACGGATTTTTTAAGAATATTCAAATTTTCAGAAAGTAGGTTCCAGATAAGGTCAAAAACGACATACTCAGATCTTCACCAAACTTTGCAGGGACACATTGGATGTCAAGACACGTGGAAAAAACATACAAAACATAGGGTTAGGGACATCAAGATTTTGGACGAATTTTTTAAGAATATTCAAATTTTCGGAAAGTAGGTTCCAGATAAGGTCAAAAACTACATACTCAGATCTTCACCAAACTTTGCAGGGATACATTGGATGTCAAGACACGTGGAAAAAACGTACAAAACAAGAGATTGGGGTCATCAAGATTTTGGACGGATTTTTTAAGAATTTTCAAATTTTCAGATGGGAGGTCCCAGATAAGGTCAAAAACGACATACTCAGATCTTCACCAAACTTTGCAGGAATACATTGGATGTCAAGACACGTGGAAAAAACATACAAAACATAAGATTCGGGACATCAAGATTTTGGTCGAATTTTTTAAGAATTTTCAAATTTTCAGATAGGAGGTTCCATATAAGGTCAAAAACTACATACTCAGATCTTCACCAAACTTTGCAGGGATACATTGGATGTCAAGACACGTGGAAAAAACGTACAAAACAAGAGATTGGGGTCATCAAGATTTTGGACGGATTTTTTAAGAATTTTCAAATTTTCAGATGGGAGGTTCCAGATAAGGTCAAAAACGACACACTCAGATCTTCACCAAACTTTGCAGGGATACATTGGATGTCAAGACACGTGGAAAAAACGTACAAAACAAGAGATTGGAGACATCAAGATTTTGGACGAATTTTTTAAGAATATTCAAATTTTCAGAAAGTAGGTTCCAGATAAGGTCAAAAACGACATACTCAGATCTTCACCAAACTTTGCAGGGATACATTGGATGCCAAGACACGTGGAAAAAACATACAAAACATAGGGTTAGGGACATCAAGATTTTGGACGAATTTTTTAAGAATTTTCAAATTTTCAGAAAGTAGGTTCCAGATAAGGACAAAAACTACATACTCAGATCTTCACCAAACTTTGCAGGGATACATTGGATGTCAAGACACGTGGAAAAAACGTACAAAACAAGAGATTGGGGACATCAAGATTTTGGACGGATTTTTTAATAATTTTCAAATTTTCAGATGGGAGGTCCCAGATAAGGTCAAAAACGACATACTCAGATCTTCACCAAACTTTGCAGGAATACATTGGATGTCAAGACACGTGGAAAAACATACAAAACATAAGATTCGGGACATCAAGATTTTGGTCGAATTTTTTAAGAATTTTCAAATTTTCAGATAGGAGGTTCCATATAAGGTCAAAAACTACATACTCAGATCTTCACCAAACTTTGCAGGGATACATTGGATGTCAAGACACGTGGAAAAAACGTACAAAACAAGAGATTGGAGTCATCAAGATTTTGGACGGATTTTTTAAGAATTTTCAAATTTTCAGAAAGTAGGTTCCAGATAAGGTAAAAAACGACATACTCAGATCTTCACCAAACTTTGCAGGAATACATTGGATGTCAAGACACGTGGAAAAAACATACAAAACATAGGGTTGGGACATCAAGATTTTGGTCGAATTTTTTAAGAATTTTCAAATTTTCAGATAGGAGGTTCCATATAAGGTCAAAAACAACATACTCAGATCTTCACCAAACTTTGCAGGGATACATTGGATGTCAAGACACGTGGAAAAAACGTACAAAACAAGAGATTGGGGTCATCAAGATTTTGGACGGATTTTTTTAAGAATATTAAAATTTTCAGAAAGTAGGTTCCAGATAAGGTCAAAAACGACATACTCAGATCGTCACCAAACTTTGCAGGGATACATTGGATGTCAGGACACGTGGAAAAAACATACAAAACATAGGGTTAGGGACATCAAGATTTTGGACGAATTTTTTAAGAATATTCAAATTTTCAGAAAGTAGGTTCCAGATAAGGTCAAAAACTACATACTCAGATCTTCACCAAACTTTGCAGGGATACATTGGATGTCAAGACACGTGGAAAAAACGTACAAAACAAGAGATTGGGACATCAAGATTTTGGACGGATTTTTTAATAATTTTCAAATTTTCAGATGGGAGGTCCCAGATAAGGTTAAAAACGACATACTCAGATCTTCACCAAACTTTGCAGGAATACATTGGATGTCAAGACACGTGGAAAAACATACAAAACATAAGATTCGGGACATCAAGATTTTGGTCGAATTTTTTAAGAATTTTCAAATTTTCAGATAGGAGGTTCCATATAAGGTCAAAAACTACATACTCAGATCTTCACCAAACTTTGCAGGGATACATTGGATGTCAAGACACGTGGAAAAAACGTACAAAACAAGAGATTGGGGTCATCAAGATTTTGGACGGATTTTTTAAGAATTTTCAAATTTTCAGATGGGAGGTTCCAAATAAGGTCAAAAACGACATACTCAGATCTTCACCAAACTTTGCAGGAATACTTTGGATGTCAAGACACGTGGAAAAAACATACAAAACATAAGATTCGGGACATCAAGATTTTGGTCGAATTTTTTAAGAATTTTCAAATTTTCAGATAGGAGGTTCCATATAAGGTCAAAAACTACATACTCAGATCTTCACCAAACTTTGCAGGGATACATTGGATGTCAAGACACGTGGAAAAAACGTACAAAACAAGGGATTGGAGACATCAAGATTTTGGACGGATTTTATAGGAATTTTCAAATTTTCAGATGGGAGGTTCCAGATAAGGTCAAAAACTACATACTCAGATCTTCACCAAAGTTTGCAGGGATACATTGGATGTCAAGACACGTGGAAAAAACGTACAAAACAAGAGATTGGAGACATCAAGATTTTGGACGAATTTTTTAAGAATTTTCAAATTTTCAGAAAGGATGTTCCAGATAATGTCAAAAACGACATACTCAGATCTTCACCAAACTTTTCAGGGATACATTGGATGTCAAGACACGTGGAAAAACATACAAAACATAGGATTGGAGACATCAAGATTTTGGACGAATTTTTTCAAAATTTTCAAATTTTCAGATAGGAGGTTCCAGATAAGGTCAAAAACTACATACTCAGATCTTCACCAAACATTGCAGGGATACATTGGATGTCAAGACACGTTGAAAAAACGTACAAAACAAGAGATTGGAGACATCAAGATTTTGGACGAATTTTTTAGGAATTTTCAGATTTTCAGATAGGAGGTTCCAGATAAGGTCAAAAACTACATACTCAGATCTTCACCAAACTTTGCAGAGATACTTTGCATGTCAAGACACGTGGAAAATACGTACAAAACAAGAGATTGGAGACATCAAGATTTTCGAAGAATTTTTTAAGAATTTTCAAATTTTCAGATGGGAGGTTCCAGATAAGATCAAAAACGACATACTCAGATCTTCACCAAACTTTGCAGGGATACATTGGATGTCAAGACACGTGGAAAAAACGTACAAAACAAGAGATTGGGGTCATCAAGGTTTTGGACGGATTTTTTAGGAATTTTCAAATTTTCAGATGGGAGGTTCCAGATAAGGTCAAAAACTACATACTCAGATCTTCACCAAACTTTGCAGGGATACATTGGATGTCAAGGCACGTGGAAAAAACGTACAAAACAAGAGATTGGAGACATCAAGATTTTGGACGAATTTTTTAAGAATATTCAAATTTTCAGAAAGTAGGTTCCAGATAAGGTCAAAAACGACATACTCAGATCTTCACCAAACTTTGCAGGGATACATTGGATGTCAAGACACGTGGAAAAAACATACAAAACATAGGGATAGGGACATCAAGATTTTGGACGAATTTTTTAAGAATATTCAAATTTTCAGAAAGTAGGTTCCAGATAAGGTCAAAAACTACATACTCAGATCTTCACCAAACTTTGCAGGGATACATTGGATGTCAAGACACGTGGAAAAAACGTACAAAACAAGAGATTGGGGACATCAAGATTTTGGACGGATTTTTTAATAATTTTCAAATTTTCAGATGGGAGGTCCCAGATAAGGTCAAAAACGACATACTCAGATCTTCACCAAACTTTGCAGGAATACATTGGATGTCAAGACACGTGGAAAAACATACAAAACATAAGATTCGGGACATCAAGGTTTTGGTCGAATTTTTTAAGAATTTTCAAATTTTCAGATAGGAGGTTCCATATAAGGTTAAAAACTACATACTCAGATCTTCACCAAACTTTGCAGGGATACATTGGATGTCAAGACACGTGGAAAAAACGTACAAAACAAGGGATTGGAGACATCAAGATTTTGGACGGATTTTATAGGAATTTTCAAATTTTCAGATGGGAGATTCCAGATAAGGTCAAAAACTACATACTCAGATCTTCACCAAACTTTGCAGGGATACATTGGATGTCAAGACACGTGGAAAAAACGTACAAAACAAGAGATTGGAGACATCAAGATTTTGGACGAATTTTTTAAGAATTTTCAAATTTTCAGAAAGGATGTTCCAGATAAGGTCAAAAACGACATACTCAGATCTTCACCAAACTTTTCAGGGATACATTGGATGTCAAGACACGTGGAAAAAACATACAAAACATAGGATTGGAGACATCAAGATTTTGGACGATTTTTTTCAAAATTTTCAAATTTTCAGATAGGAGGTTCCAGATAAGGTCAAAAACTACATACTCAGATCTTCACCAAACATTGCAGGGATACATTGGATGTCAAGACACGTGGAAAAAACGTACAAAACAAGAGATTGGAGACATCAAGATTTTGGACGAATTTTTTAGGAATTTTCAGATTTTCAGATAGGAGGTTCCAGATAAGGTCAAAAACTACATACTCAGATCTTCACCAAACTTTGCAGAGATACTTTGCATGTCAAGACACGTGGAAAATACGTACAAAACAAGAGATTGGAGACATCAAGATTTTCGACGAATTTTTTAAGAATTTTCAAATTTTCAGATGGGAGGTTCCAGATAAGATCAAAAACGACATACTCAGATCTTCACCAAACTTTGCAGGGATACATTGGATGTCAAGACACGTGGAAAAAACGTACAAAACAAGAGATTGGGGTCATCAAGGTTTTGGACGGATTTTTTAGGAATTTTCAAATCTTCAGATGGGAGGTTCCAGATAAGGTCAAAAACTACATACTCAGATCTTCACCAAACTTTGCAGGGATACATTGGATGTCAAGACACGTGGAAAAAACGTACAAAACAAGAGATTGGAGACATCAAAATTTTGGACGAATTTTTTAAGAATATTCAAATTTTCAGAAAGTAGGTTCCAGATAAGGTCAAAAACGACATACTCAGATCTTCACCAAACTTTGCAGGGATACATTGGATATCAAGACACGTGGAAAAAACATACAAAACATAGGGTTGGGGACATCAAGATTTTGGTCGAATTTTTTAAGAATTTTCAAATTTTCAGATAGGAGGTTCCATATAAGGTCAAAAACTACATACTCAGATCTTCACCAAACTTTGCAGGGATACATTGGATGTCAAGACACGTGGAAAAAACGTACAAAACAAGGGATTGGAGACATCAAGATTTTGGACGGATTTTATAGGAATTTTCAAATTTTCAGATGGGAGGTTCCAGATATGGTCAAAAACTACATACTCAGATCTTCACCAAACTTTGCAGGGATACATTGGATGTCAAGACACGTGGAAAAAACGTACAAAACAAGAGATTGGAGACATCAAGATTTTGGACGAATTTTTTAAGAATTTTCAAATTTTCAGAAAGGATGTTCCAGATAAGGTCAAAAACGACATACTCAGATCTTCACCAAACTTTTCAGGGATACATTGGATGTCAAGACACGTGGAAAAAACATACAAAACATAGGATTGGAGACATCAAGATTTTGGACGAATTTTTTCAAAATTTTCAAATTTTCAGATAGGAGGTTCCAGATAAGGTCAAAAACTACATACTCAGATCTTCACCAAACATTGCAGGGATACATTGGATGTCAAGACACGTGGAAAAAACGTACAAAACAAGAGATTGGAGACATCAAGATTTTGGACGAATTTTTTAGGAATTTTCAGATTTTCAGATAGGAGGTTCCAGATAAGGTCAAAAACTACATACTCAGATCTTCACCAAACTTTGCAGAGATACTTTGCATGTCAAGACACGTGGAAAATACGTACAAAACAAGAGATTGGAGACATCAAGATTTTCGACGAATTTTTTAAGAATTTTCAAATTTTCAGAAAGGAGGTTCCAGATAAGATCAAAAACGACATACTCAGATCTTCACCAAACTTTGCAGGGATACATTGGATGTCAAGACACGTGGAAAAAACGTACAAAACAAGAGATTGGGGTCATCAAGGTTTTGGACGGATTTTTTAGGAATTTTCAAATTTTCAGATGGGAGGTTCCAGATAAGGTCAAAAACTACATACTCAGATCTTCACCAAACTTTGCAGGGATACATTGGATGTCAAGACACGTGGAAAAAACGTACAAAACAAGAGATTGGAGACATCAAGATTTTGGACGAATTTTTTAAGAATATTCAAATTTTCAGAAAGTAGGTTCCAGATAATGTCAAAAACGACATACTCAGATCTTCACCAAACTTTGCAGGGATACATTGGATGTCAAGACACGTGGAAAAAACATACAAAACATAGGGTTAGGGACATCAAGATTTTGGACGAATTTTTTAAGAATATTCAAATTTTCAGAAAGTAGGTTCCAGATAAGGTCAAAAACTACATACTCAGATCTTCACCAAACTTTGCAGGGATACATTGGATGTCAAGACACGTGGAAAAAACGTACAAAACAAGAGATTGGGGACATCAAGATTTTGGACGGATTTTTTAATAATTTTCAAATTTTCAGATGGGAGGTCCCAGATAAGGTCAAAAACGACATACTCAGATCTTCACCAAACTTTGCAGGAATACATTGGATGTCAAGACACGTGGAAAAACATACAAAACATAAGATTCGGGACATCAAGGTTTTGGTCGAACTTTTTAAGAATTTTCAAATTTTCAGATAGGAGGTTCCATATAAGGTCAAAAACTACATACTCAGATCTTCACCAAACTTTGCAGGGATACATTGGATGTCAAGACACGTGGAAAAAACGTACAAAACAAGAGATTGGGGTCATCAAGATTTTGGACGGATTTTTTAAGAATTTTCAAATTTTCAGATGGGAGGTTCCAGATAAGGTCAAAAACGACATACTCAGATCTTCACCAAACTTTGCAGGAATACTTTGGATGTCAAGACACGTGGAAAAAACATACAAAACATAGGATTCGGGACATCAAGATTTTGGTCGAATTTTTTAAGAATTTTCAAATTTTCAGATAGGAGGTTCCATATAAGGTTAAAAACTACATACTCAGATCTTCACCAAACTTTGCAGGGATACATTGGATGTCAAGACACGTGGAAAAAACGTACAAAACAAGGGATTGGAGACATCAAGATTTTGGACGGATTTTATAGGAATTTTCAAATTTTCAGATGGGAGATTCCAGATAAGGTCAAAAACTACATACTCAGATCTTCACCAAACTTTGCAGGGATACATTGGATGTCAAGACACGTGGAAAAAACGTACAAAACAAGAGATTGGAGACATCAAGATTTTGGACGAATTTTTTAAGAATTTTCAAATTTTCAGAAAGGATGTTCCAGATAAGGTCAAAAACGACATACTCAGATCTTCACCAAACTTTTCAGGGATACATTGGATGTCAAGACACGTGGAAAAACATACAAAACATAGGATTGGAGACATCAAGATTTTGGACGAATTTTTTCAAAATTTTCAAATTTTCAGATAGGAGGTTCCAGATAAGGTCAAAAACTACATACTCAGATCTTCACCAAACATTGCAGGGATACATTGGATGTCAAGACACGTGGAAAAAACGTACAAAACAAGAGATTGGAGACATCAAGATTTTGGACGAATTTTTTAGGAATTTTCAGATTTTCAGATAGGAGGTTCCAGATAAGGTCAAAAACTACATACTCAGATCTTCACCAAACTTTGCAGAGATACTTTGCATGTCAAGACACGTGGAAAAAACGTACAAAACAAGAGATTGGGGTCATCAAGGTTTTGGACGGATTTTTTAGGAATTTTCAAATCTTCAGATGGGAGGATCCAGATAAGGTAGTAGTTGTATTTGTGGTGGGGACAGGACCACTTACAAGTGTAGAAAAGGCGAGGCTATTTGATTGAACAATCAGATTTGCTTACACTTAAAACAATGCCAAGATGGGGCCTGTACCCCAATTCTTCAGGTGTGATATGCTCTGATTTTTAAGAAATTCTGAATTTCTAGTGTAGAAAAGGCGAGGGCTCAACAGATAGATTTACTTATATTTAAGACAATGGCAAGAGGGGCTTATACCCTAATTTTTCAGGTGTGGAGGTTCGGGTTTAAGTCCTCATAAAATATGAAGCCTCCCCTGATGGCAAAATGATAATATTGTTGTCTTGTAAACAAAAGGCTCGGGGTTCGAGTCCTGATAGATTGAAATACATGTGGCAAAATAATATGTCCACAAGTGAGATTTTGAATAATTACTGCTAGTTGATAGCCCCCAAATCTGAAACCCTGGTAAAACAATGTTTTACAACAATATATTGTACAAAAACTGAATTTCTCAATTTTCTTATTTTCTCATGTTTTATAACCACTTGCTCAATACAATAGAAGAATAGTGGGTAGGCATAATTAATTGTTTGCATGTCTTGCCGGCACGCAAAAGATAAAATCTATATAGCTAGAAGGGAATAATAATGATTTTTCTGTGCGATTCACTGAAGAGGTCATTAATCTTTCTGTGCGTGTAACATGTCTGTAACAAGGAAAATGTAACAAAGATTATTGAGATAAAGATACATATTTTCACACAGTGGCAATGAACTGACCCCCCTTCATTCTGAAAGCAATTCTATTCAGATAATATGAGCCTAGGCAAAGACTTAGAAAATATTATGGCAGTTCAAAATCCAATTTTGTCTGCATTAAGGTCTCAGAACCCAGTAAAATGTGGGCATATTCCATATTGAGAAGTGTTAATATTGCTGCATTGTAATCAGGGGCTTTGGGTTCGAGTCCTGATAAAAGATTGAAATATATACAACTGCCCACACATAAGATATTCACTGCTAGCTGATAATACAGTTGAGGTTTCAAAGCTGGTAGAGTGTCTGGGGCCTCTCTGACAGCAAAGTGTTGGTATTATTGCTTTGTAATCAAAGGGCCTCTGTGTTTGAATCGGGCTTCTAGAATTGCTCCGTGACTCTCTCATTTCTTACATCATAAACATATGATTTTTCACCTATGAGAATGACACTGCATATGGTGTCATCGGGTAAAGCCTCGTGAAATTCACAGATAATTTTAATGTTTGTTCTGTCATTCACCACAACTTGTTTTCTTTTTGAAGCATTGATGACAAACATGGGTCTCCGTGTTTTGAATTCATCTGGTGTGTAATACATATCCGTATTGCCTGTAGTGACCCTTTTGAAAGCCGAAAAAGCTTCATATAATTTGAGAAAATCATCCTTGGACATGTCTAAATTATAATTTTCTCTAGGAAAGACCTCATTTCTGCCATTTTTAAGATATATGTTCTTGATGTTGCAGTTATCAAATTTGCTTGAATTTTTTTCCTGATTGTTGTGTCTTCCAGTCTGAAACAATACCACCACAAAATCAGGCATGTCAAATTGTATGCTGGAGAATGAATTTGTAGCATCAAATTCATAATAAGTACCAGTGGCAACCTTCTGTACGCATTGATATGTATAAAATTGCAGAGGAATCTGTGGATTTTTTAGGATATCGGCTTTGTATTTAAGAGCATAGCTGGCCTCATATTCAACAACCGTGATTCTTAACTCCATAGTCTGAATAATGCATTTGCCCTCATCAGGTAGGGTATTAGGCAGAGCTTCTCCTGTAGGGTTTATCGCACTGTACCTCATCAAAGCATTATTATCATTTGCAGCTCTTCTAAATGTAATTCTTAACCCACCCTTCCACATGATATCTTTGTAATCCGAGAAGAATCCTGGCAACAGGCGCATCGGGAACAGCACTGTGTGGCTCTTGGTTAATATCTTATCACCAGCTTCAAATCCACCGATTCTGTAGTATGAAGCCTCGGTTTTGGATAATTTTAATGTGGCCAAAGCTGTGGAGGTAATGCCGGGATAATCTATTCTGTTTATAACAACGCCATGCTTTCTGATCTCAATTTCAGAGAATAGATGCGGCACAAAATTGTCCACCAATCTTATGTTTGAATTTGCCGGATAATCTGTTCCATCGAGCTTTACAACATCAAATTTGATGTATAGATCTGCTCTGTGGGGGTGTATAAAGCCGTCCCCTACATCAAGATCAACCTCGATTTCTGTGTTGGGTTGATTTAAATTTGCAAATGTCCTCCTGTTTGGAGGGAACGATTGTAGCTCATAACTCTCAATATTTTCCATTGTATGTATTTTTATTTAAATGTTAATCTCTATGATAGCAGTTGTTGTAGCTCCAGCAAAATCAACTAATTCTTCTTTTTCATTAGTGACCATCAATTCAATATAATCTATTCTATTATGGCACACAGGAAAATATAATGTTGGGGATGGATTGTAGATGATGGGCTCCATGAATTCGGAATTAGGTTTGAATGTTGCAATGATGCCAGTTTGTTTGTGAGTACCTATGCCATTTGATTTGGTGATCATACCCTCGGCCACATTACAGTGAATATTCAGTCTCTATGGCCAAGAATTTAGGTATATTCATAGCAGTGTGTTTGATGGCCGGTTCGAGTTTTGTGTTGTTCTCAAAGCCTAGCAGCTCTCCTATAGTACCCAGATGCACTGTTTCTGTAGCAGATACAATCTCTACTCTGTGAGTGACAGAATTTTGACTTAACACTACACCTCTGGGTAATTGAGCATTTAGAGTGGACAGATTATACTGCCCTGGAGTGATGACAATTTTTTGATCCCCTACTGCAATTGTGTTGTTGTGGTGCGTAATATTTGGGATCAGGTACATGCCGTAAAATGCTCTGAGAGCTATTGTTTTGGGATACACTATGTCATCATGCAATTTGAGCTTCAATATTGAATTTTGGCTGGTGAGATGGAATACCCCCATGATGTTTCAGATACCACAAGGCCTTTTGAAAATCTTCAATTGATGGTTTATTTATTTGAGACATATATCTGAGAACAGATAAACACAAATGTCCGCAATTAACATCTTTGAAATTTTGAACACGGGCATTATTGTAATAAAGATTAGCTGATTTTAGATATTTTATTAAATTTTCAGGTGGAACACCTCCAAATGAATCAAACACAAAAGCCTCATCGTTTAAATATTTAAGATAACAAATCCAGTGAGTGCCCTGATTTTTGTACTCATCCAAATTAACTATGCCACACTCTTTGTTGAGTGGTTGCTCTGGTAAAGAATCAGACATGTACACACCTCTAAAATGTTTGATGCCCAATGGCTTGATTAAAGCTTCAATATCTTGGTTTGTAAGCGGCTCTTGTTTTTTTTAAACTTATTCATGGCTCTCTTAACACCTTTGCCTTTTTTCTCCATGGCCAGGTTATGGCGCTTCTGCTCATCTAATTCTGCCCTATTCTTCTTGGCATCTATTACTGTTTTTGCTATGGCAGCTGATCCCCCGGCCAAGCTCCCAACAGCCCCGAGAGCAGCTAAGATGGCAGGGATGGTAAATATGAATCCCCCCACATGTGATTTTTTTCTAGATTGCTGTAATTTTTTTAATTGGGGGGTGCTAAGCAACAATTTCATACCATGTCCCTTTGCAAGACAAGAGTTTTTTTTCTTGCGCTGCTTTTTGGTCAAAAGGCTGTCAATAGTTTTAAGAGATTTGAGACCTGCATAAGGTATTTGATACATAACACCCTTGGCCTTCATTGTAGGTTTATTATATACATGTTCACAACCCCCACCCCAGTTTTTGTTTGGTACTCATAGCTATGGTGGTCCCCAATGCTGCTATTTTTTCACTCAAAGAAGCATCTTTGCTTACAAATCTGCCAAATGCAGCCTCTTCTAATTTCTTGTCTGCAACATGTCTCTTGTCTAGATCAGAATGTGTGTTGTATGCTACGTCATGGTCTCTGCAAGCGGCATCTAGGGGATTAACACCAGGGTCCCCTCTGTTTAATCTATGATCCAATTTTGTGCCTGGACCACAATACTGATAGCCTGGAATGTGTAGTTCAAATGGCAGCTTGTTTATAATGTCATTAACAAGGCCCCGACCCTCAGAAACATTCCAAAATTTAGGTGGTAGAGTATTAATAATTTTTATAAGATATCCAATGCCCTTAGGGTCATTCACTATAAAATTAGATAATTTTGTGCTTATCATGTCCATAATTCCAACCTTTTCATTGTAAAAATTGTGGTTGCCAGCATTTTCCTCCCCGGCTATCACCAATAACCTATCTACAAGTTTCCTGACATCATCAACCCAGACAAATTCTTTGGGCAGGGTGTTGTATTGTTTGATTCCACTGCCTGTCTTGATCTGTGACCATATGGGCTTGATTAAATTATTGTATTTTGCCCCACTGCTCGACTTGACTCTTTTTTGTGTGGGATCATTGTTCTGGTACAGAGCATCTGATTTTATTAATATTTCTTTGTAGTGCTCATAATCTTGATCTGTATAGCTGCCAGGCCTCTTCCTAGTCATCAGTTCCCACAACCCAGGTGTGCCGGGGTACTTAACAAAAGCACCTTTTTCTCCGAGACGAGATTCTGAATAAACAATTATATCATCCCCCATAAAAGTTACTCTGAAATTACCGATTCTATGAATAATGCTGCCATCAAGCTCTGTATCGGCATATAAGCCAAAAACCTCATCTTTGTTGTCTTTAGGTGTGGTTAAATATTTTTGAGCAAGAAGACCCAATTCAATAGGATCCAGAGTAGCTTCAATTCTTCGAGGGGCAACAGGACTAGGTGTATGAATGCTGGAAAGTGGGGTGAATGGATAATCTAATATGTTCCTTGCAGCTACAGGTACAAGCTCCGTGATCAAATCTTGATTTTGCTCTGTAACAGTTTTGATATTCTTACCTAAATTATTAATAGCATCAATGACAGGCTGTTCTGTTTGTTTGTGTTTTTCATAAATTCCCCGGTTCTCTGATTTCCATCCCTTAAATCTTTTTACAAGATAATCTCTTAACTTAAGATCATCAATGACTGGTCGTTTCATGGTTGTTTATATATGTTTCAACGTCTAGAAAATCGTTGATTTTATTTCTGTATTTTCCAGTATTAGGTGTTCTTGTCATATCAATTGTGACAAACCCATAACTGTCCTGGCTCCAGCACTTGCTGCAAAACTTGGAAAAATCATTGTAGCTCAAGTCCCCACCTACATATTCATCGTGTATGTGTTTGAGGTTGGTATGATCTTGATGAAACACACATATAAAATTGCTGTTGTCTCGGATCAGTTGCTTCGGAATTTTAGAAAAAGTCTGTGCCAGGTAGAAGCAGTCAATGTTTTTGTGTCGCCCCTGTGTAAAGAAATTTCTAACCTTGTTTTGATTATCCAGTATAACATCATCAAACACAACAACAGAATTATCGAGACATTCATGGAGTGGCTTAACATCTGGTTCAAAAGTGGCTATATCCAATCCATCATATAGCTTCATCAACTGCTGATATTTTAATTGTTCCAAGCTCTTAGAGAAAACATACAAGTGCCTGTTTTTCCAGTCTAACCAGTTGGGTGCCAATAAAAAATTATCAACCATTAGTGTAGTTTTACCACAAGCAGATGGCCCAACAATAAGACATCTAATATTATCAGGCAGCAATTTGCCATTTCTCTTATTCTGCTGTTCAGGTTCTGGCAGCCTCTTTATAACATCCCAGGTGCTCATATTATTATTTTGTCTGCATTGATCCAGCTGTTTTCCGGATGACCCAGCCATTTGACAAATAACTTGTTGCCTTTTTTGCGGATGATTTTTTCTATGAGATATGTGTCAGGCTGTTTAGTTTTGCTGAGCTCTTGTTCATAGAATCTGCCTTTGAGAATTTCTCCTCGGTGATCTTTTATTATATATGTGTTAAGGGTCCCGGGTTTAACTTGAACCACTGTAAATAATTCGGTGCTCCAGTTTCTCGTAAAGCCTCTCTTGAATAAGTGCTTATATTTGCTGATTCTTACTTGGTCACCCACCCTGTATTTGGCCCTTCTTGTTGTTGGCTGGTATCTAGGATAATAAACAGTCCTGATCAATTTTTGCTCATCAGATGAAGTTACTTCAGAGGGTTTCATGTTGATTGTGGAATGGACCGAGTTGTTATATTTATGTAGAAGTTCTGGAAGAATATTAATCCATTTATAATTACCTTGCAGTGTGAATTGTTTATACATAAGATTTTTTAAGGTTCTGTTGAATCTCTCTACAATTGAGGCCTTGAGATCACTGTAACTCGAGTAATGTTTTATTGACTGGCTTTTAATAAATTGTTGAAACACTGAATTATAAAATTCTTTGCCATTATCTGTTTGCAAATAGCGGGGTGATCTTCCTGAATGATTGATGATTGTCCTGAGGGCTTCTGTAACACATTTTCCAGTCTTGGATTTGAGTGGCACAGCCCAGGCAAATTTTGAAAATGTGTCTATCACAGTAAGTAGATACTTGTAGCCCTTGTTGATTTTGTCTAAGTTTTTCAATTGTCCACTTGCCAACTCAATCAAGTCGCTCTGCCATAAATCATCTATGCCCTTTGTGACTACTGGGAGTCTCTTATAATTATGTCTGGCTTGTCTGTGTAATTCATCAACAATAATTTGTCTAGACATGATATGAAAACAAGAATATTGCAACTATGGGGTGTTCAGCAGCTGAGACTGCAGGATTTTCTAAATATAATTTGTCCCCTATTTGTATTTTAAATTCCAGAGTGCCATCATCTTCAGTATAGGCTGTTTCTAATGTATTGGGATCTGTAAAATCCTCTAACTCTACACTGGTGATTTTTGGTTTGTTGTCAGCATTTGTTATTGATAAGGTAGGGTAGTGGTGTGCCTGTGGCTGATGCCAATATTTGATCTTGATTGGTCTCAATGTGCCCCCAACAAAAAACTGGTAATAAAATTGTGCAGGGGACAGCATATATATTTTGCCACCTGGTGTAAATGGTGAATCATATTCTTTGTTGGGGATGCTGTACAATTCAAGAATTACTGTATGTTTTGGATTCTCGATTATGCCCGTTATTTCCTTTTCTGCTGTAAGCAATGTGCTTGTTACAGATTCAAGATGCTCATTGATGGTCCTAACAACATCATCGTGGCCTGGCTTGATCTTTACGTCCACAACAAGTTTCTTGTATTGTTGCACAATTTCTTGGAGCTGGGTGGCAAAAACAGACAAAGCATTTGCTTGATTGGATTCCATGGTCCCTAGCTGTTGCTTGATATTAGCTACAATTTGTTGCAAATTTTCAACAACTGCCAATTTTGAATTTTGAGCAGTAAGATCATGGACCTGTCTTCTGATATCCTCAAACAGGGCATGCAGTTCATTAATATGTTGATTGGTTGGAAGAGTGGCCACTGTCTGAGTGAGTTGTTTGATCTCTGCTTGGATATTCTTGATATCTTCTGATTTCAATATCCTATTCACAGCTCTCTTAATATTTTTAAGTTCCTGTGATGTGGGAAGATTTGAAACAGTATTCTGCAAAAATTCAAGTGCCAATTTTACATTGTTTAATTCAGAAGCATCAGCCACATTTTGCATGGCATTTTGGAGCAGGGCTATATCTGCCTGAGTGGGTGTTGATTGTTGTAAAATTTCAAGTTTTGTTTGGATATCATCGATCAAGTGATGAAAATGTGATAGTTCAGATTCAGTGTTGAGGTTTTCAAGCTTTGTGATTTGGTGCTGGACACTGACAAGGGTATCTACAATCCCAGGCAATCGGGATTCTAGTACATTTGCCAAATCACTTTGCACTGTTGCTATTGTACCTTCAAGATGGGTTATGGAACTTTGAATTTTTCCAAAATCTTCATATGTTTCAAGTTGCAGCTTAATATTTGCTACACTACGAGTTATTGCATTCAAAGCATCAGAAGATGGCAAGTTGTTCATGAAATTTTCAAGTGTCTCAATTTTTTCTTTAACCTCGGCTATGGCATTGTTCAGAGGGTCCAGATTAGGTATTTGGAGTGACTGAATCTGTTCTTTTAGAGTGGAAATCACTAGATCAAAATCTTCTTGTGATTTTATGCTTTTGACAATTGTTTGGAGTTGTGCCTGGACATTATTTATCTGCTCTTCCAATTGCTGTTTCAATTGCTCAGAGTTGGTAGCCTGGGTCTTAAATTTGGCTTGAAGAGCTGCTACAGCTTCCTCTAAACTTTGAAAATTATCCAATGTTGCCAGATCAGTATATTTCTGAAGCAGCACTTTGAGTTCAGAATCAATTTTAAGAAGAGGGTCCATGCATTGTGATTGCAAATTTGTAATTTCTAATTGAAGACTGGCATTGAGCGTGGTCTGTAAAGCTTGTAAATCGCTTCTTAATTTCTTGACTCTGACATCAAGCATCAGAATCTCATCACTGTGATCTTCATGTCTTGTATGGCCAAATATATCATTAGGCATTTTCTTTTAGTGGTTATTTATTATAGAGTATCTGATTCTTAATTCTATAAAGAAAGGTATAAGCTTGTCATAGGATCCAGGGACCTCAATATATAAGCAGTCACCAGCAGAAACAGTATATACAGTGCCAGAAATCATGTTTGAGTGCTTAATTCTATAAATATTTCTCCCTACTGAAATTTTAACATCACCCTCAGGGGTTGTAATAAATTGCAATTGACCACCTACAGGTAATTGGTAATGATTTAAATTATTGTTAAATATGTACAATATTTTACCTGTTTCATCATCATTATCTGTAAGTATGCTGTTCAGATGAATAATTAACAAGCCACTCAGTTTAGACAGCATATCAGAAGAGGGTTGTGGTGTCGGCAGGTCCATAATAGCCTGTTTTTTGAACCCAAATAAGTTCATAGGCATGTTTATTTATTTCAAATCATGCTCTGTAATTGGGCATTGTTTGCCATTTTTCAAATCACAATGCCCCCAAGGTAAAGTATGCATGCCGCATGATAAAATGCATCTCTTGTCATCATGTGGGTCCAGAGCCACTTTTCTTACAATATTGCTAGTCAACAAGTGATTCTCACTCTGAATTCTATTTTCTGATGTTCTGATTGAACTCTGTGATTTGATGCAATTTTTATAATCTTCAAATTGGAGATCTTTTTCCACAGTCTCTCTGCCAATGCCCTTGGCCTTTTTGACAACAGCACTACATGTTTTAAAACTGTACATCTTGGCACTTAACCCAGCAAATTCCACAATAACATCACCAAGTGTCTCATCTTTTAACTTGCCAGGCACCTTTTTGTTGTGGGGTTGAATTCTTGTATGTTCACTGGTATCAAAGTATTGAAACAATTCAGGTTGTGCCATATCTTGATAAACATCTTCTGTTTGAATATCAAGAATAAAACTATCCGTGTCCATGTACAATAATTTTACACGATCACCATAAAAAGGTTTCAGCACATCATAATACAATGTTAACATATGTAATTTGGACAATTCCAATATCACAGCCCCTACGTAAATAGGTTTATCAAACTTAATCTTTGTTTTCATCATGTTGAAAAGTGCCATGTGCTCATCATAAATTCTTCTGTAATTGAAATTAGGCTTTGCAACGAATTTTTTGCTCCGGCTGGGGTCAGTAATTATTTTAACATCGGTATGTTTCCTGACATTTTCAATTGTTTTGCCATACACTGAATTCACCATCAATTTAAACAGGCTCTTATCAAATTGGCTCTTTGCAGATGTTCGAAGCTCCGTGTTTGTATCAATGTATGGTTTCAACCATTTTGAGTGCCTGAACCTCAAAACTTTGCCAACTTTGGTTACTTGAACACCATGTTTCATCAGGAACTGGAGGTTTTTGTAATATATGACATAAACCTGTTTCGGCTCCAGAGTCATCATGAGCTTCTTCTGTTTAGAGCCAGGTGAACACTGAACCTCGGGAATTGGGGGCAGATCAGAAAATTTATTGTGCAAATGATCTGGAAATGTCGGATCAACCTCTAAGAAGAGGCCATATTCACTGTCATCAAAATCCTGAAGATCCTCAATATTGAAATCTTCGACCCATTCAAGCCCTGCATATGGCAATTTATCCATCATAGCGTGACCATAGAGGTTGTTTGCATCTACATACAGTATATAATTTGATGGCCGTGCTGGATCATAATCAGACATATGCTTGTTATTTGCTCTGGCATATCTCTGGGAACATTGCACCATCCCTCCTCTTATACATTTCTCCATAAACAGATACATATCTTGATCGTGGATCAGATCCAATTGCATTTTGGTGTTCAAAAACGTTGCGGCCCATGCTAGGCCCGGGGCACTGAAAAAATATAATGGGTCCATTCCATAATTTTGCATGGAAGATTTTCTGAATGTTTGCAATATATCAGTTGAGAGAGTGACATCAAGTTTCAAATAAGCCATGTGATAATCACCAAATGTCTTGCATTTAAAACTGTTCCACATCAATTTGGCATGGTGATAATCTTCATCAGTAATTCCAGATCCTCTGATTTTGCTATAAAATGCTTCTTGTGGTGGCAGGGAACACTCATCAAATTTAGAAAAATCTGTAACATAGTCGTATGGATATACACCCTTCCGCCTAATTAATTTCAGCTCCTGATCTGGAAACGAGGCACGTGTGATTTTCAAGTCATCATCAGATAATTGAGAGGCCAGTGTAGCCAGGCTAGCAGGTAAAAATCTGTAAGAATCAAGAAATCTTATGTGAATAGGAACACCATCAACTTTAATTGTTTTGCTAATGGATATATATTTTTCATCATTTTCAGCTAAAATATTTAAATTCTCCTTGTCAAACCCCTCGTACCTGATCAGATGATGGAAATCATAATTGGATGCTCCGTGGCAAAATATGGGGATAAATTTTGGTCTCTTGATCTGAATATTACAGCTTTTACACAGGGCCATTAAGAATTTACCATCTGTATGAGAATGGTGATGAACCTTGATATTTGTATCTGAAAATTCACAATCACATACCGGGCATTTTTCTGCTTTGTTGAAATCTTCAATCTGTTCCTCTGTTAAAGGCAACATAGGCTTTGATATTAATAAGATGTTAGATGCTATGTCACGGCACTCATTTTCTATTCTATGTGCAAATTCTTTGATGGCATTTGGTCCCTTGTATGAATATTCTTTAATAACAACACCATCCTGTACAACCACATAACAAAAGCTGGAAGGTTCATGTTGCTGGTACGGAGTAATTGAAGATTCTTCTGGATCTGGGCTACAGAATGCAAGAGATTTGAGATTCGATTCGGAATCCCAGACAATATATACAGGGTGTTCCAACAAGGCTTCATTCTTTTTGAATTTGCAATTTTCACTTGGATTGGGCATCACCATATGAACAGGTTTATGGTTGCCACAGTATTTCAGATGCTCAATTAACTTGTTTTTTGCAATTTCTACACTCTCTTCACAAACACCATTGACCATTTTTCTACCATCAAAAACAGTTAAGCATCTTCTGCACAACTTGAATATTTTTTTATATTTGTCTAGTTGTGTTCTGACTAAAGCTTCAAGATTATGTATCAGAGTGTAATGATATGTGCCATCCTTTTCAATTAAGAGCAGATCAATCGGAATAGCAGATTCATCATCAAGTGTACTGATTCTGAGAGGTGCTATCGGGCAATTGCCAGTGGAACAAGTAAATACATTAATAGATAATTGCTTGCCATCGATGTGCCTGGCCCTTTTTTCAAATTTATCAATATTCTGAACAGACATTGGATATTCCAAACCCTCCATTACATCGTCAAAATCGTGCTCATGCTGTTTGTAATAAGTTACTCTCTCTGGATGCCTTGAAACTGGAAACAAAGCAGCTAATATACACCACAAAAAGCATTTCTGGTCGGCGTTTTTTATATTAACCACGGCTCTTTTGTTTTTGATATTAGCAGGCAATGGCAGATATGTAGATCCTTGTAATGGGCTGAATTCAGAAATATTAACATATAACTTGTGTGATGAACCGCATAGGCTCCATCCGGACTCTTTTGCCGCAAATTCAGAGTGTTTGATGTTTAATTGATCTATTAGCCTGCTTATTATTTTGTCTGAATTTGAATTTGAATATACAGCTACAGTTTCTGTTAAGTGGGGCTGTGTAAATTTTGTGCCGTTTGGTTTCTTATATTGTACAAACAATTTGAGGGAGAGCTTATAAGAGCCATTTTGTGCATTAAGAATTGCCTGCAGATCAGAATTTATACTGTTCAAGAAATTCTCAATGCCACATCTTGGCTCTGATACAAACCGATAATCCCTGAGTTGGGCATTAAAACTGCTACGGATGGGTGCATAGCGTGGCTGCTTTGCAGGTCCAGCATTAACAGGTGCTTCATGTTTCCTTTTCAGACCAGATGTGGATGGTTGTGAGGGCAATGCTGATGACTGTACATAAGAATTACACTTATGCCATTTGTAATATGCCGTGCTTAATATTTTATGGCATCTTGGACACATTTTTGTGGCTTTTCTGCATTTCTTAGAGTTACAAATACGGCAATGCCTAGCCCAATGAGAACTAGATATATTTTTATTACACCGATTGCAATATTTTTGTTTTGGCATTTTTTCTTGTTGTTTATTATATAAGATTTTCTGGGCTTCAATTCAAAACTTTATACTTAATAAAAAATATCAGTTGGGTTCAGCAGTTAATGGCTGAGCTGGTGCTTTTATACCCAAACAACAGCAGTAACTAGGTTTTGGTGATAGTTTTGCTGATGTGCAACACACTTCACCAGGTTTAAAACCCCATCTCTATATCAACTAAATACAATTCAAAATTGGATTTTGAACTGTACAATAAATATTCTGTAAGTCTCACTTGTGTTTATATTAACAGAACAAGACAAAACCAGAATTGTATTCAGGATTGCATGTTTTCATACAAAAAAGCCATATTTTTGACAAGTTTATAAACAACAATCATACAGATATAGCTTTTACACACATGGCCGAATCTGTCTGAGCAGAGGAGAAAAAAGGTTTTCAGATCTGGGGGCTATCAACGAGCAGTAATTATTCAAAATCTCACTTGTAGAGATATTATTTTGCAACATGTATTTCAATCTTATACAGGACTCGAACCCAAAGCCCCTGATTACAATGCAGCAATATTAACACTTCTCAATATGGAATATGCCCACATTTTACTGGGTTCTGAGACCTTAATGCAGACAAAATTGGATTTTGAACTGCCATAATATTTTCTAAGTCTTTGCCTAGGCTCATATTATCTGAATAGAATTGCTTTCAGAATGAAGGGGGGTCAGTTCATTGCCACTGTGTGAAAATATGTATCTTTATCTCAATAATCTTTGTTACATTTTCCTTGTTACAGACATGTTACACGCACAGAAAGATTAATGACCTCTTCAGTGAATCGCACAGAAAAATCATTATTATTCCCTTCTAGCTATATAGATTTTATCTTTTGCGTGCCGGCAAGACATGCAAACAATTAATTATGCCTACCCACTATTCTTCTATTGTATTGAGCAAGTGGTTATAAAACATGAGAAAATAAGAAAATTGAGAAATTCAGTTTTTGTACAATATATTGTTGTAAAACATTGTTTTACCAGGGTTTCAGATTTGGGGGCTATCAACTAGCAGTAATTATTCAAAATCTCACTTGTGGACATATTATTTTGCCACATGTATTTCAATCTATCAGGACTCGAACCCCGAGCCTTTTGTTTACAAGACAACAATATTATCATTTTGCCATCAGGGGAGGCTTCATATTTTATGAGGACTTAAACCCGAACCTCCACACCTGAAAAATTAGGGTATAAGCCCCTCTTGCCATTGTCTTAAATATAAGTAAATCTATCTGTTGAGCCCTCGCCTTTTCTACACTAGAAATTCAGAATTTCTTAAAAATCAGAGCATATCACACCTGAAGAATTGGGGTACAGGCCCCATCTTGGCATTGTTTTAAGTGTAAGCAAATCTGATTGTTCAATCAAATAGCCTCGCCTTTTCTACACTTGTAAGTGGTCCTGTCCCCACCACAAATACAACTACTTAAGGTCAAAAACTACATACTCAGATCTTCACCAAACTTTGCAGGGATACATTGGATGTCAAGACACGTGGAAAAAACGTACAAAACAAGAGATTGGAGACATCAAAATTTTGGACGAATTTTTTAAGAATATTCAAATTTTCAGAAAGTAGGTTCCAGATAAGGTCAAAAACGACATACTCAGATCTTCACCAAACTTTGCAGGGATACATTGGATATCAAGACACGTGGAAAAAACATACAAAACATAGGGTTGGGGACATCAAGATTTTGGTCGAATTTTTTAAGAATTTTCAAATTTTCAGATAGGAGGTTCCATATAAGGTCAAAAACTACATACTCAGATCTTCACCAAACTTTGCAGGGATACATTGGATGTCAAGACACGTATGAAAAACGTACAAAACAAGAGATTGGAGACATCAAGATTTTGGACGAATTTTTTAAGAATTTTCAAATTTTCAGATAGGAGGTTCCAGATAAGGTCAAAAACGACATACTCAGATCTTCACCAAACTTTGCAGGGATACATTGGATGTCAAGACACGTGGAAAAAACATACAAAACAAGTAGTACAGGTGCCCCGGTTCTGCAACATCAAGTGGTGCGCAGTGTTGCCAACTCCTCACTTGAAATAATCACCAAGGTTTTTTTCTTGGTCTAACCTAACCTAATGCAAGGAGCTGGCAACCTTGCTTGTGCAATCAGCCTGTTTCACCAACATCAAGTGGAGATCAGTGTTGCCATCTCCTCACTCGAAAAAAAATCACCAAGGTTTTTTTTTTGGTCTAACCTAACCTAAAGAGCAAGGAGCTGGCAATCTTGCTTGAGGCTTGTTTTACAGTACATAAAGCAAGGTTGCCAACCTACTGGTACTTTTACCATGGCCTTTCACAAAAAGAGAGAGGAGAGAGAGGGAAGAGTTAAACAACCGACAGCCCACTTACAGCTTTTTTTTTCTTGGTCTAACCAAACCTAAAGCAAGGAGCTGGCAACCTTGCTTGAGGCTTGCCTTACAGTGCATAAAGCAAGGTTGCCAACCTACTGGTACTTTTGCCATAGCTTTTTACAAAAAAAAGAGAGAGGAGAGAGAGAGAGGGAAGAGTTAAACAGCCGACAGGGCTACAGCTTTTTTTTTCTTGGTCTAACCTAACCTAAAGCAAGGAGCTGGCAACCTTGCTTGAGGCTTGCCTTACAGTGCATAAAGCAAGGTTGCCAACCTACTGGTACTTTTGCCATAGCCTTTTACAAAAAAGAGAGAGAGAGGGAAGAGTTAAACAGCCGACAGCCCACCTACAGCTTTTTTTTTCTTGGTCTAACCTAACCTAAAAGCAAAGAGTTGGCAACTTTGCTTGAGGTTTGCCTTACAGTGCATAAAACAATTTTTGCCAACCTACACACACACTGGGCAAGGAGAGGCGGCACTGCCGTAAAAGAGAGAGAGGGATGGATGGATGGCAACACAGTACGTGTGTGTGCGTGTGTGTATAATATGTAGCATTATTAACTAGAGTGTGTTGGCAGCCCACTTGCAACTAAAAAAAATAGAGATGCCAACATTGCTGTAAAATGAAGAGAGAGAGAGACCTACGGCTGGCAACAGTGGTGAGCGAATGCGCCATATCGTAATTTTCCAAGTCCCGGGGGCCAATGTTTGTATATCGTGACCTTTGTAAACCTACTTCTCGGGAACGATGTGCCACACACACGCGTGCGCGCGCCTGTATTGTGACGCAAACAAACAAATAATAATTGTTGTTTTTTAGGATACCTGGCCCCTATAACCTCGCCAGGGTGCGTGGTGCCCAACCAAAAAAAGTAAAGGTTTTCTAACGGCTGCGGTTATCTACAACCACACCTCTGTAGAGTTTCACGTGTTTTTTTTTTTCTCAAACTTCCATGAAACTCTACAGAGGACCTCCGTAATGCATGCAACGTGTACTAACGACTCTAGTGTTATTTAGATGTTGTAATATTTTTGGATATAGAGTTTTATTGTGAGATATAGATAAAAATAATTATGTTTATTATAATATTTTCTTGATGAAGATGGAGAATGTATGTGTGTGTATGTTACAAATAAAGTTGCATGCTTTTTTTTTTTTCTAGTGTGTGTGTATGTGTTTTTTGATGTTTCGACAGCATCTGAAACGATAAAAAAAGAAAGAATTTTATTGTTAATTTTCTTGTGTAAAAACAACAACAAATTTTTTTGTGCAAATTCTGATTGTCTCGTGCTATAGTGATGGAAAAAAAAGATATTGTAACTGATAATTGATGAAATTGACATTTGTAACTGATCTGAACTAGTGAAATTTGTGTTGTGCTATTGTAACTGATTGTGCTAGTACAAAAAATTTCTTATTTGTGCAAGAAAAGATGTTAAAATACCTGTTAAAACTGCTCTGTGACCCTCTCGTTCTTCACGTCGTGGACGAAGGACTTCTCTGCGACCAGGATGACGCTGCATAGAGTATCGGCGGGCAACGGACTGTTGAACTCACAGACGACCTTGATGTTGGTGCGATCGTTGATCACCACCTTTTTTCTCTTAGATGTGTTGATGACGAACATCGGCCTGCGGATTTTGAATTCGCTGGGCGTGTAGTACATGTCCACATTTCCCTGGGTCACGCGTTTGTAAGAGGTGTAAGCTTCGTAAAGTTTGAGGTAATCGTTTTTGGTCATGTCGAGGTTGTAATTCTCGCGCGGGAAAACTTCGTTGCGTCCATTCTTGAGATAAACGTTCTTGATCTTGCAGTCGTCGAATTTGCTGGAATCTTTTTCCTGGTTGTTATCGCGCCCGGTCTGAAAGAGCACCACGACGAAATCTGGCATGTCAAACTGTATGTTGTTAAACTGAGTCGTCACGTCGAATTCCATGTGACTTCCCGCCGCCAACTTCTGCACGCACTGGTAGCCGTGAAAGTGAATCGCCACCTGCGGACTTTTCAAGATCTCCGCTTTGTACTTGAGGGCGTAGTTCGTTTCGTATTCCACGATCGGCATTCTCAATTCCATGCTTCGGATGACGCACTTGGCTGCTTCGGGTAAAGTGTTGGCTATCGGCGTGCCGTCGGCGTTCAAGTTGGTGTATCGCATCAGTGCGTCGTTGTCGTTGGCCGCTCTTCGAAACGTGATCCTCAGTCCTCCCTTCCACATGATCTCCTTGTAGTCGGAGAAGAAACCGGGTAGCAGACGCATGGGAAAGAGCACCGTGTGACTTGTTGTCGATATTTTGGTCCCCGCTTCGAATCCTCCGGCCTGATAGTATGCTGCGTCCGTTTTGGATAATTTCAATGTTCCCACTGCCGTCGACGTGATGCCAGGATAATCGATTCTGTCGATGACAGTACCGTGTTTCCTCACCTCCACCTGCGAGAACAGGTGAGGCACGAAGTTGTCCACGAGTTTCAAATTGGCATTGGGCGGAAAGGCTTCTCCGCTTTCTTTCTTCACCACGTCGAATTGAAGGTAGAGGTCCGCTCTGTGAGGATGAACGAACCCGTCCCCTACGTCCACATCGTATTCGATCTCCCTGTTCGCTTCGTTGAGATTGGCGAACGTGCGACGGTTGGGAGGGAAAGATTGCAATTCGTAACTTTCGATTTGCTCCATTCTCACTATGTGTGTTATTTATTATACGCTGATCTCCACGATGGCAGTGGTCGTTGCACCTGCGAAATCCACCACCTCTCCTTTCTCGTTCGTCACCACCAACTCTATGTCGTCTATGCGGTTGCGACATACTGGAAAATAGATCGGCGAAGAGGGTGTGTAGATGATCGGTTCCATGAACTCGGAACTTGGTTTGAACGTGGCTATGATTCCCGTCTGCTTGTGACTTCCTAACAATCTGTCCGAAGATTTCGTGATCATTCCTTCCGCCACGTTGCAGTGTACGTTCAGAGTCTCTATGGCCAAGAATTTAGGAATATTGACTGCTACGTGCTTGATGCCAGCTTCGAGTTTCGTGTCGTTGTCGAAACCTAAAAGTTCTCCCATGGTGCCAAGGTCCACGGTCTCCGTCGCGGATAGGATTTCCACTCTGTGCGTGACCGAATTTTGAGAAAGGTACGTGCCTTTGGGTAACTGAGCTTGCAAAGTGGAAAGATTGTATTGGCCTGGCGTGACGACGATGTGTTCGCTTCCGACACTAATTTTGTTGTTGTAATGCGTGACGTTAGGTATGAGGTACATGCTGTAGAATGCACGCAGAGCCACGGATTTAGGATAGACGATGTCGTCGTGCAGCGTGAGTTTCAAGATTGAAGATTCGCTCGTGAGATGGAACACGCCCATCGTGTTTCAGGTTCCACAGTGCTTTCTGGAAATCTTCGATGGTAGGGTTATTTATTTTAGAGAGAAACGCGAGCACGGAGAGGCAGAGATGACCGCAGTTCACGTCCCCGAAATCTTGAATGCGTTCGTCGTTGTAGTATATAGAGGTTTTGTTCGTTTTCAGATAATGGACTAAATTTGTAGGTGGAACACCTCCGAAAGAATCGAAAACGAATGCTTTGTTATTGTTGTTTTTGTGGTAACATATCCAATGCGTGCCTGGATTTTCTTGATTGTCCAAGTTGACTACTCCACATTCTCTTCTTTTGACGGTTGAAGGTAACGAGTCGGACATGAAAACTCCTCTGAAGTGTTTGATTCGTAACGGTTCGATCAGAGATTCAATGTCTCGGTTGGTGAGTGCTGCTGTTTCTTTTTTTTAAACTTTTTCATCACGCCCTTCCCCCCTTTCTTCTCCATGGCCAGGTTGTGACGTTTCTGTTCTTCCAACTCGGCCTTGTTCTTCTTCGAGTCGATGACGGTTTTCGCGATGGCGGCACTTCCGCCGGCCAAACTTCCAACGGCCCCCAATGCTGCCAGGATGGCCGGGATGCTGAATATGAAACCTCCGATCTTTTGCTGTTTCCGCGAACGCTGCAATCTTTTCAATTGAGGTGTGCTGAGCAGCAATTTCATTCCGTGTCCTTTCGACAAGCAAGAACGTTTCTTCTCGCGTTGTTTCTTGGTGAGTAACCCATCGAGGGCACCTAGATTTTTTAAATTGGAGTATGGTATCTGGTACACGACACCCTTGGGCTTCATGTTGATGCTCTATGTGTTATTTTCACGGTATGTTATATATATATAAATGTTCTGAGATATTTTTTTCAATGGATGTTATTTTATATATACTCCGCGTAGCCCCGTTACACAAATTCTATTACATGCTTTGTTTTCTTACCAAGAAGTTCCTTTGTCCCTTTGTACACGATTCGAGTTTTGTTCTCGATTAAGATAGCTAGCTTCTCGTCGGATAACATGTTGGCGTATCGATCTGGTAAAAATAGACTGTATTGTCCGTTGAGCAACAGACGCACCTTGGGACCATACTGGGTAGAAACGATTGAACCGGAAGTTATCGTGTAAGGTTTGTCGACTTCCAATTCCTGAATTTTTACATACTCGACTGACAAATTTAGCATTTGTTTTAATGCTTGGAGGTCACTTATTTTTTCACTCGTCATATCAAAGAGAAATTTCATGGTGTTAGAGAATTTTTAATTTTTCACAATGTGTGTTATTTATATATATTTTTTTTTCACGAGATTTTTTTTTTGTATCGAATATTTTTTTTAACAGAGGAAGAAAGTTCGTGCTTCCGAAAACGCGATGATGTGCGTGATGATTTCTTCCGTCTCCTGCATAGATTTTCTCCAATCATCGGTGCCCCGTCTTCTCCCCTGCCTCGCCTCGTACAGTTCGTCCAACCTCTCGTTCAATTTTTCCCCTGCAGCCGACAAAAGAGTGTCGAGATCGCCGCACCTCATTCCACTGATCTCCCGAAGACGGTCCTTGAGAACTATTTCGCATCCCATGTGAAATGCCGGCGTCGTTTTAGCTAAGATCACAAGTTTATTAACATCTCCGTTAACTACCTTTTTGAATATTTTAGATAGTAGTTCGTGTGGCAAATCAGTTATGCAAGCCATGTTGTTTTTTTTACTGTATGTTATTTATATACCCCACCCCAATTTTTGTTTTGTGTTCATGGCGATGGTGGTACCCAGTGCGGCGACCCGTTCACCCAACGATGCGTCTCTGCTCACGAACCTTTCGAAAGCTGCATGTTCCAATTTTTTGTCTGCTTCGTGACGTGCGTCCAGATCCGTCTGCGTGGTGTTGTAGGCGATTTCGTGATCTTTGCATGCCGCGTCCAACGGATTCACACCCTTGTCTCCTCTCTCCAATCTTTTCTCGAGTTTGGTACCCGGTCCGCAGTACTGGTAGCCAGGTAGATGCATCTCGAAAGGTAACTTGTTGATGATGTCGTTCACGAGTCCCTTTCCTTCGGCCACGTTCCAAAATTTCGGAGGCAGCGTGTTGATGATTTTGATCAGGTAACCTATGCCCTTGTCGTCGTTCACGATGAAGTTGGAAAGTTTCGTGCTGATCATGTCCACGATGCCAACCTTCTCGTTGTAGAAATTACGATTGCCTGCATTCTCTTCGCCGGCTATCACCAACAATCGGTCCACGAGTTTCCTAACGTCGTCCACCCAAACGAATTCTTTGGGTAACGTGTTGTAGCGTTTGACGCCGCTGCCTGTTTTGACCTGGTTCCAAATCGGTTTGATGAGATTCCTGTACTTCTCGCCGCTGCTCGATTTCACCCTATTCTGCGAGGCGTCGTTGTTCTGGTACAAGGCATCCGTCATGATCAGAATTTCCTTGTAACTTTGGTAATCTTCGTCGGTGTAATCTTTCGGCTGCTTTTTGGCGACGAGTTCCCACAGTCCCACAGTGCCGGGATACCTGTTCCAACTATCCTTGTCGCCTAAATTGACTTTAATGTCGTTGCCTTCGAAGGTCACCTTCGATTTCCCAATCTTCCACACCACACCGCCGCCTTCGTTGCTTTCCATGCTCGGATACAATCCGAACACTTCATCCTTGTCGAACTTCCCCGTGCTCAGGTAGTTTTGTGCCAAAGGTCCCAACTCGATCTTATCCGAAGACGACGTGCTGCCTATGGCTCGACGTCGTGCCGGTACGTCCTTCAGTTCGAACGGCGTCGAAGGAATGCTTGAAATGGGCGTGGGTACAGCGTAACTTTTAGCTGCGAGTGGTACGAGTTCGTTGATCAAATTTTTATTTTGTTCCGTAACACTTTTAATTTCTTTACCTAGACCGCTGATGGCATCGATCACGGGTTGATCCTGACGTTTCTTCTCTTCGTAGAATCCGCGATTCTCGGATTTCCAACCTTTGAAGCGTTTCGCGAGGTAATCTCGCAACTTGAGATTTTCGTCTTCGATTTTTCGTTTCGTCATGACGTTATTTATACACGTCGTTTCTCACAACGTTGCAACGTTTAGAAAATCGTTGATTTTGTTTCTGTATTTTCCGTCGATGGGTTTCCTCGTCATGTCGATCGTCGCGAATCCGAAATCGTCACTGTTCCAGCAAGAAGAGCAGCGTTCCGAAAATTGATTGTAGTTCATGTCTCCACCTACGTAGTCATCGTACGCGTGCTTGAGGTTGGTGTGATCTTGACGAAACAAACATATGAAATTAGCGTTGTCGCGTAGTAACTGTTTTGGAATTTTGGAAAACGTTTGAGTTAGGTAAAAGCAATCCATTTCTTTGTGACGACCTTGCGTGAAAAAGTTGCGAATTTCATTTTGATTTTCCAGGATGACGTCGTCGAACACAACGACTGAATTTGCACGACAATCGTCGAGTGGTTTTATTTCCGAAGCGAAAGTTGCAATGTCCAGACCATCGTACACTTTCATCAGTTGCTGGTATTTGGATTGCTCCAAACTTTTCGAGAACACGTACAGGTGCCTGTTCTTCCAATTTAACCAATTCGGTGCGAGGAGAAAATTGTCCACGAGCAGTGTCGTTTTCCCACACCCCGAAGGACCTACGATCAGACAGCGGATGCTGTCGGGAAGCAACTCGCCGTTCTTTTTCTTCGTTTGACTTTCCGGATCCGGTAGACGCTTCACCACGTTCCACGTACTCACAAGATCACTTCGTTCGCGTCGATCCAACTTTTTTCTGGAAGTCCCAGTCATTTGACAAGCAGTTTGTCACCTTTCCTGCGCAATACTTTCTCGATGAGGTACGTGTCGGGGTGTTTCGTTTTAGAGAGTTCCTCTTCGTAAAATCTTCCTTTCAAAATCTCGCCGCTACTATATTTTATTATATACGTGTGTCGGTTTCCGGGTAGAACTCGAACCACGGTAAAAAGTTCCGTGCTCCAATTTTTTGTGAATCCCTTCTCGAAGGTGCGTTTGAATTTGCTGATCCTCACCTGGTCTCCAATTTTGTATTTAGCTTTCTTTGTCGTGGGTGTGTACTTTGGACAGTAAACTGTAGAAATTAAACGCTGCTCGTCAGATTTCGTAACGTCAGCTGGCTTCATGCCTATCGTTCTGTGTACCGTATCATTATAGGTGTCGACGAGTTCCGGCAGGATGTCGACCCATTTGTAATTTCCCTTAAGCGTGAATCGTTTCCACATGTGTGTTTTCAAGGTTCGATTGAATCTTTCCACGATGCTGGCTTTGATGTGACTGAAGGTTGAATAATGTCGAATGTCATGTTTTTGAATAAACTTTTGGAATACGGCGTTGTAAAATTCCTTCCCTTTGTCCGTTTGCAGAAACCGTGGTCGTCTGCCGCCGCTTTCGCGAAAAATTAATTTGAATGCTTCCGTGACGCATGTTCCCGTTTTCGCCTTCAAAGGTAGAGCCCATGCGAATTTCGAAAACGTGTCTATGACGGTGAGGAGGTACTTGTTGCCCTTGTTCAATTTATGTACATTTTTCAAATTGCCGCTGCTCATCTCCACGAGGTCGCTTTGCCAGAGGTCGTCGATGCCCTTGGTTACCACAGCCAAACGTTCGTAGTTGCGGCGTGCAGGTTTATGCAATTCTTCGACGATGGCTTGCCTAGACATTTTTTTTTTAGAGATTACGTTTCAAAAGAAGCACCAGCGTGATGGGATTCAAAGAGGGTGGCACCTCGCTCGTGTTTTGAATGATCAGCTTATCGCCGGCACTCACGTCGAAAACGGTAAGATCTTCGTCTTCGTGTATTTCATATATGTTGCGCGCTTCGTTCCAACGTGCCAGAGGAATGTTTCCTGCTTTCTGGACACCACGATTCGATATCAAAGTCATGGTGGGAACGCTAGCTTTTCTGCCGTGAGACCAGTACGAGAATTCGTTTATCTGAATCGTGCCATCGAGGAGAAACTTGTAGTACGGATGATAAGGATGCAACATGTACAGTTTGTTACCTTCGACGAACGTGGAGATTCTCTGCTGATTTTGTACGCTGTTGATTTCGATCGCCTGCAGAGAATGCAGTTTAGCGAATTTAGTGTCGACGCCGAGCAGATTACTGTGAACGTGTCCGAGTTTATTTTCGATGGGCAGCAAATGCTCGACTATGATATCCGTTACGGCAGACAACGACGGTTTGATTTTCACTTCCACGTTCAACTGCTTGTAGTTTTCGTTGAGTTCTTGTAACTTGGCACCGAAAGAAGCCAGCGTTGATTCCTGCGTGGATTCCAGCACTCCGACTTGATCTCTGACGTTGACGACGATGTTCTGAAGGTTCTCGACTTGATTCAATTTCGAGCTCTTCTCGGTAAGATCGTTCACGATGCTTCGCATCTCTGTAAACTGCGTGTGAAGATCGGCGACGCTCTGCGAAGTGGGCAGCGTCGACACCAGCGAACTGATTTCGTCTCGAATCTGTTCCACGTTCGCCGTTTCCGTTTCCAGTCGTTTCAGCATACGGGATATGTTCCTTTTCAAAGCGTGCAATTCTTTGGAAGTGGGGAGATTGGCCACCCTACTCTCGAGATCGCTCAAAGAAATTTTGATGTCGCTCGATTCGGATAGTGCCGTCACCGCCGTTTTCAATTTTTCCAAATCTTCGCTCGAAGGCACGCTCGTCCGTAACGATTCCAAGTCACCCTGTATGTTGTCCAGTACGTGATGAAAATGAGCGAGATTGGATTCGACGTTCAAATTTTCTAAATATTCGATCTTCTGCTGAACCATGCTCAACGTGTCTTGAATGCTCGTCAACGCTCTCGCTTCAGCGTGAATATTTTTAATTTCCTCGTTGATCAATTCCAAGGACGCCTGAAGCGTAGCGATGGTGGTTTGAATGTGTTCGAAATCTTGATAGGCCTCCAATTGAATTTTTATGTTCGCGACGCTTTTACCGATGACCTGCAGTTCGTCCGACGATGGTAGGTTCGTCATGGTATCTTCCAAAGTCTGTAACTTGGATTTAATTTCTTCCAACGTGCCGGTGAATTCTTCTTGTAATTTGGAAACGACGACGTGCAAGCGTTCTACATCAATATCGTTCACCACGGTTTGAAGTTCGGAGAAATTCTTTTCGATTGCGGAAGTTCGTTCTTCGATTTCGAGTTTCAATTTTTCCAAATCTTCATTTTTCGCTTGAAATTGCTGTAATTTTGCCAAATCATTTTGAAGCGAATCCACGCTCAACTGTATATTTTGAACGTTGTCGTAAGAAGGTACGTCGACATAATTTTTTATGAGCGTTTTCAGTTCGGAATCGATTTTCAGAATGGGGTCGAGACATTGCGTTTGGAGCGTAGCGATTTCCGACTCTAAACTTTTGTTTAAGGTCTCCTGCAAAGCGATCAAATCGGTCCTCAACTTCTTAACACGAACGTCCAACATGAGAATCTCTTCTGCATGGTCTACACGCTTGGTGTTGCCGAAAATGTCGTTAGGCATTTTTAGTTAACGGTTATTTATAATAGGATAGACGATTCGTAATTCTACGAAGAGAGGAATGAGTTTGTCGTAATCTCCGAGGAGTTCCATGTAAAAATAATCTCCTGCTGAAACATCGTACGCAATGTTAGAAAGCATCTTGTCGTGCTTGATTCGAAAAATGTTCTTGCCGGTAGAAATTTTGATTTCGCCTACGTTTTCCGGATTCACGGCGATTTGAAGTTTCCCACTGATCGGAATTTCGTAAAAATGTAAATTGTTGTTGAAGACGTAAAAGGTTTTGCCCACGTCCTCATCCAATTTCGTCCAAATGCTGTTGAGGTGAATGATCAACAGACCGTTGAGTTTAGGTAACACGGAAGGTAAGACTTCATGATCTGGTATGGTTTCCATGATGATCTGTTTTTTGAAACCAAACAAGTTCATAGGCATGCTGGTTATTTAAGGATACGGTCAAAGTTTTTTTTTGTAATGACAGTCAGTGTTTTTTTTTTTTTTACTGACTAACAACATGATTTTTTTTTGTTTTGTTTTGTTTTTTATGAATCTTCTGTTGAAGATGGGCATATGTTGCAGGTTTTGCTTTCTGCTAAGCGATAGTGCCCCCATGGCAGTGTGTGAATACCACACTCGAGGACGCACCACTTATCGTCATCGGGATTCAGCGCAATTTTTCTAACTTTGTTTGTGGTGATGATATGGTCGACGCTCTGGATGCGCTGTTCTGCTCTTAGAACCGACGACCTGGTCTTGAGGCAATCGACAAAGTCCTCGAATGTAAGATGCTCCCGAACCACCTGTCTGCCGACACCCTTGGCCTTCTTAGTAACGCTGCCCTCGGCTTTGATGGCATAGGCCTTGGCGCGAAGACCCGCAAACTCGAGAATTACATCACCGTCCTTCTCGTCTTTGAGTTTGCCAGGCACTTTTTTGTTTCGGGGCAGGATGCCGTACTTGTTTTGCTGGGGATAGCCCGAGGTGTCGAAGAGGTTAACCAAAGCTGGTACCGTGACTATATCCCTGTATGCATCGGCTGAGTGGACGTGGTACACCAAGCTGTCCGTGTCCGTGTAGAGAAGCGAGATGTTGTGGCCGTAGTGTGGACGTAATATGTCGTAGTACGTCTCGAACATGTGCAGCTTGCTCAGGTCTAATACTGAGGCACCAACGTAGATGGGTTTGGTGAGCCTCACCTCGCTCTTCCTCATATGCACCAGAGCAAGCTGTTCATTATAAATGGTCCTCGATTTGAACAATGGACTCGCGACAAGCTGACGACATCGCTCTTTTCTCGTCACCAATTTTATGTCTACACGATTCCGTACATTCTCCATAGTTTTCCCGAACACCGCATTGTTCATTAACTTGAAGAAATCGCGATCGAAATCAGAAGTGGCGACTGTGCGATGTTCGGTGTTGAGCTCGATGTATGGCTTCAACCATGGAGAATGCTCGAACATCAAAACTCGATGTACTGTGCGGACGGTAACCCCTTGCTTCATCAACCACCGGAGATTCTGGTAGTGCATGACGAGCTTTGCTTGGTTGGAATCGGGTGGACACTTGAACTCGGGTGCAGGAGGAAGATCGCAGAACAAATCCTGCAGCTTCTCGGAGAATTGCAGATCAACCTCGGCGAAGAACCCATGTTTTGAATCGTCGAAACCTTCAACGTCGAAGTTGGAAGGGTCAGCCCACTTGAACCCTCTAAAGGGGAGTGGCTGCATCATGGAGTGTCCGTAGAGGTTATTGACGTCCGTGTACATGATGTAGCTGGACGGTTGTGAGGGGTCGTAACCGGTGGCCATGTGATGGTTGTTGGCGTGCGAGTGTCGCTGCGACACCTGGACCATTCCACCCCGCACGGCACGTTCTACAAACAGCATCATGTCCACGTCCGAAAGAAGCTCCAGCTCGATCTTCGTCACCAGAAACATGGCCGACCACGCCAGTCCGGGGAGACTGTAGAAGTATGCAGGGTCCAGCTGGTAGATGGTCTTCGCAGTTGCACGGAACGTCTGGAACACGTCGGCGAGGAGCGTCACATCAAGTCTGAGGTAGGCGTCGTGGTAGTCCCCGAGAGTTCGACAGCCCAGCTCGCGCCACATGGACTGGGCATGGTGATATTCTTCGTCGGTGATGTTCGAGCCTCGCAGCTGACTGTAGAACTTCGCCTGGGGAGGTAGCGACGTCTCCGCGAACTGGGTAGAGTCTGTGACGTATTCGTAGGGGTAGACACCCTTACGCCTGAAGAGACCGGCGTCTAAGTTTGGAAAGTTCGCGGAGGTGATGAGCATTTGCTTGTCGCTAAGCTTCCCCGCGAGAGCATCGAGGCTTGCCGGGAGGAACCTCAGGGAGTCGAGGAAGCGAAGCTCGACGGTAGAGTCTGATTCTGGGATTCGAACCCACTTGCTCACACTGATGTAACGCTCCTCGTTCTGGGCGAGAACGTTGATTCGCATGTCGTCGTACCCAAGATGCTTGACGAGGTGGTGGAAGTCGTATCCCGAGCCGTTGTGAAAAAACACAGGGATGAAGTGCGGGTCCCGGGCCATGAGGTTGCATCCGTTGCACCAAGGACCAACGTACCTACCGTTAAAGTGATCGTGGTGTTGGACTTTACGGCTGTTGGCGGTGTACTCCTTGTCGCAGACAGGGCAAGCGATGACCTCGTCGTGTCTACGTTGATCGTCGGGGGTCAGTGGGAGCATAGACTTGGGGGCCAACAGTACCTCCCCTATCTCGATGGCCTCGACAACCATCCTCTCGAGGAAGTGTTTGGCTGCGTCGGGACCACGGTACACGTAGGGGGCGATGTGCTGGTCTCGTCGCACCACAACGTATGCGAAACTGGATGCCTCGTGGAGTTGGTAAGGGGTGGTGGAGGAAACTTCCGGGTCGGGATCGCAAGTGGACAGGGGTTTGAGGAAGGCTTCGAAATCCGCGATGATGATAGCGGGATGCTCCACCATGGCACCGTGCATGTGGAAACGCTCCACGGTGCCAGGTTTGGGCAAGACTGCCACACCCGGCTCGTTGTTACTACAGTAGAGCTTGTGGCGAGCGAGCTTCTCTGCAGCGATATTGGGACCTCTGATACGCTGATAATCCTGCTGTTCTCGATTATAAAATGTAGACAAGCACCTGCGACACACCTCGACGTGGTGACTATCACTGCTCCGTTGGCTCGACACCAACCGGGAGAGCGAGCGAATAAGGGTGTAGTGATGGTGAGTTTCATCCTTGATGAGCAGAAGGTGAATTTCCTGCGCACCATCGTCCTCTGCGTCGCTCACCCGGATGGGGTACACTACATTTTCGTCAGTGAGACCGTAAACGTTGATGGCCAACCGAGGGTTGTGTGTACGGGCCTCGAACTTTCGAATGTCCGGGACCTCCACCGGGTAGTCGATCCCAGCCATCGCATCTTCCAGCTCTGGCTCGTAAGGTAGGTAGTGGTTAACCCGGTGTGGTTGGTTTTTCCTGTCGACGGGGTGCAACGCTGCCAGAACACACCATACGAAGCATTTGGCGTCACTGTTCTGAATGTTCAGGACGGCCTTCTTTGCCGCAATGGCATCTGGTAAGGGGATGTGGCTGGACGCGGAGAGAGGCGCGAACTTGCAAAATTTGACGCACAATTCGTGGGGTTCACCGCACAGCGAACCCCCCGAGCCCTTAGCTTCATGTTCTTCTTGCTTGGTCACCAGCTCCTCTGCAAACTTGTTGTAGATGTCCTCGAGGTTGTCGACGTCCGCCAGATGCAGCGTCTTCGCCTTGGTGTTGTGGCAGAAGCTGCAAATTTCATCAGACGGCCTCTTGTACTGACAACGTAGCGATGCGTAGAATTTGGTGGAGTGCGTTGCAAGCGCATCGCCGAGGATGGAAATAATTTTGGCTTGCACGTTCTCCAAAAAACTACGCACGTCGCATGAGCCCTCCGAAGTGATGACAAAGTCCTCTAACAAACGCTGGAAAGCAGACTGGTCTGCTTTCATCGCAGGCTTGACGCGTTTGGCGGATGGTGGCGAGTCGGCTACCGCTTTCCTCTTGGTCGAGCTGGTCGACGGTTGTGGAACAGGTGCTCCGACGACGGCTTTGCATGATGTTATATGTCTCTTCAAATTATTAATGGTAATATGTTTACCGCACTTGGGACATGGTTTGGTGGCAGCCAAATGCTTGCCTGGCACGCAGGTGCGACAATGTCTTGCAAAATGTTGGTTTGATATGGTTTTTTTGCACACAGGGCAACTTTTCTCAGATTGCATGTTGTTGAAAATATTTGTGGGTATGTTTCTAATTCGCAATAGTGAAAATATTTGTGGGGGTATGTTATTTTATATATATAGTGGAGGAGTGTCACAAAATAAATGCTTTACAATAAAAAAAATCTTGGAAGGCTAATTCGCTATAATAAAATATTTGTGGGGTATGTTATTTTATATATATATAGTGGAGTGCCACAAAATAAATACTGTGCAATAATTCACAATGGTGCTGGGTTTGGTGGGAGTGTGCTATTTATGTATATGCTACTTCTTGCTTCTTAATGAATCCTGTAATTAATTGGAAAAAAAATAATTAAGCTTGTGTATAGAAAACGCAAAAATATTATGTGTACATAATTCTACCAAACATTTCCGATCGTTATTTTAAAAATCAAACCATAAGCATTATTTATGTTTATAGTATTCGTCGAGCAATAGCAGATAGAGCAAAAATCGTTTTCCTACAACCCATAGTTGATGAATTACAAAACATCTTAGAAATTACATCTTGAAATTTTAATCCAAAATAACTCGAAAACAGCAGGCAGTAGTCATCATCCCTCCAATAAGTTGTAGAGTACTTTTAATTTTGTATCGAATGCTATTAAAATTTTCGAATTAGGACAAAAACCAAGCCTGCAAATCAAGTTTTCTAAAAAAATAAAAAATTGTCTGTATTTCCGAAACTTCGAGGGGGTGGAATCGATTTTATTTGCTAGTCGAATAGTTCTCGTCGAATCCTATCCAACAAACCTAAAATCATCATCCTAGCTCAATTAGGAGCCGAGAAAATCAATGTCTTGGAAAACGTCTTAAGATTTTTGTCTTAAGAAAATTTTCTTGACAGACCGGAAGTAACATCTTGAGATACCGGAAGTCGACTTTCTTAAAGATTAAGATATTTGTCTTAAGACGTTTTCCAAGACGTTGATTTTCTCGGCTTCTATGTGGCCTAGAACCATGTAACTTTGGTCTATGTATATACCAGTACTTGCCCGACCCTGTGGCCGAGTGGTTAGCACATCGCGCTGCGACGCCAAGGGTCCCGGGTTCGAATCCCGGTCGGGCTTGGTTGTTTGTGAATGTCTATTTTTATCCATTTCATCACTCATCCCCAATCTTCGTAGATTAGCCAAGAGGTACAAAACGCGAAGTTAAAATAAACTAAATCAATCAATCAATCATTAAGTTCCGTGTTGCAATCATGAAATTAAATTTTAATTAACTTTTTTTTATCCATTTCTCTCTCAAATCTATATAGCCTGTTCATATTTGGCATGTCGGCAATTTTGTTTACGTAGCAAAAAAAAAATCTCAAGCCATTTTTTTTGCGAATGCTCGTTGTAGCCATAAGTATAATTGGATATAATTGCCGGATTTTTATTTAATTTTAGGTTTGAAATCAATAAGCGTGCATAAAAAAAAAACAAAAAACAACTAAATAACTATGTACTTCCACTAGCCTTTGCGATGGCGCAGCGGTAGGCTTGTATTCAAGGGTTCAATACTCGCACAAGTGGTTCTTGAAACTGTAGGTCCAGTCCCGATTAGCCTTACTGTGCATAAAATAGACTTAAAACATCAAATCAATCAGTACTTCCACTAGCCTCTGCGTTAGCACAGCGATAGTCTTGTAATCAAGGGTTCGATACCCAGTGGAGGCATAAGTGGTTCTTGAAACTGTAGGCCCAGTCCCGATTAGCCTTACTGTGCATAAAGTGGACTTAAAACATCAAATCAATCAGTACTTCCACTAGCCTTTGCGATGACGTAGCGATAACGTCGTTATCTTGTAATCAAGGGTTCGATACCCGTTGGAGGCATAAGTGGTTCTTGAAACTGTAGGTCCAGTCCAGATTAGCCTTACTGCGCATAAAGTGGACTTAAAACATCAAATCAATCAGTACTTCCACTAGATATCAAAAACACGCAACTCTCCTCCATTTTTTCCTGCCTTCCTCTAACAATTTAACACATTTATTTTTTTGAAATATGCCCCGCACACATATTTCCCACCTACCAACAACGGCACGCGGAAGAAAAAAATATTCCAGCTAGCAAAAAATGCATGCTTCAAATATATAAAAGCGGAGAGAGACATGAAACCCCTTCTATATTCTCTCTCTTTTTGCATGTTTTGTGAGTATATTTTCTTCCAGAAAAGCAATACCATACTTATAAATCAAAATCAACTCATGCGAGCTAAGAAACAAAATTACTTACTTTTGGAAAATCCTGCAGAAATGCTCATTCACTAACGTTGAAAATAAAATGCTCATTCACTAACGTTGAAAATAAAACAGAACTTTCTACAGCAGCGCTTTAAGTTTTATACGGTTTTCTAATGACGTCAAAAATAATATGTTAGCCAACACAACGTGGACCAATAGAAATCCAAGACAGTCTTCTCTAGAACATTCTTTCTCTACATTTCAGCCACGTCATTTTGCAAGTTAATGCATCGCATCACATCACTGCTATGCCGTTAACTGGCATCATTAGAAAACAGGATGTATAACTTCCGTCGCCCCCAAGGCCTACGGCAGATGGCAATCTGTGACGCACGCGATGACTATCAGGGCTATGAAATAAATAACCGGAAATTCATTGTATTTTTTCTTTGCCACCAGGCATATTGACTACGTGTTGTTGAATTTGTGTCATTGTGTCAACGTTGATAACATATGCAGAGAGAGGGGACGAAATTGACGGTTTTTTTTCTAGATATCCACAGGCAAAAGCGTAATATTTTTTTAAATACAATATGACAGTCGCTTTTCGACACCGAAAAACTAAATACAATAAGTAGTCCAGTTTGGGGAATTGACAAACCTCTTGTGGTGAGCTGAAGTGGTGAGCTTGCCTTAATGGATTTTTCTCGTAAGGCATGAGCTCTATTTGATGGCGCAGTGTTGCCAGCTTCTTACTTGAAAAAATCACCAAGGTTTTTGGGGTAACCTAACCTAAAAGAAGGAGCTGGCAACCTTTCTCTCGCAGTGTTGCCAGCTTCTCACTCGAAAAAATCACCAAGGTTTTTTTTTCTTGGTCTAACGTAACCTAAAGCAAGGAGCTGGCAATCTTGCTTGAGGCTTGCCTTACAGTACGTAAAGCAAGGTTGCCAACCCACTGGTACTTTTGCCATAGCCTTTTACAAGAAAAAAAGAGAGAGGGAAAAGTTAAACAACCGACAACTTACCCACAGCCTTTTTTACTCTAACCCAACCTAAAGCAAGGAGCTGGCAACTTTGCTTGTGCAATCAACCCGGTTGACCGCCCTCAAGTGGAGATCAGTGTTGCCAACTCCTCACTCGAAAAAAAAATCACCAAGGTTTTTTTTTGGTCTAACCTAGCCTAAAGCAAGGAGCTGACAACTTTGCTTGTGCAATCAACCCGGTTGACCGCCCTCAAGTGGAGATCAGCGTTGCCAACTCCTCACTCGAAAAAAAAATCACCATGGTTTTTTTTGGTCTAACCTAGCCTAAAGCAAGGAGCTGACAACTTTGCTTGAGGCTTGCCTTACAGCGCATAAAGCAATTTTTGCCAACCTGCACACACTAAACAAGGAGAGCCGACAACAAATATGTACTGCCGTAAAAGAGAGAGAGATGGGTGGATGGTAATATAGTATGTGTGTGCGTGTGCGCGTATAATATGTAGCATTATTAACTAGAGTGTGTTGGCAATTTACTTACAACTAAAAAAAAAAATAGAGATGCCAACTTTGCTGTAAGATGAAGAGAGAGAGAGAGAGAGAGAGATTTATGGCTGGCAAGAGTAATGAGCGAATGCGCCATATCGTAATTTTCCAACTCCGTATATCGTGACCTTTGTAAACCTCTCTCGGGGGAACATTGTAACACAAACAAACAAACAAAATAATAATTGTTGTTTTTAGGAGGCCTGGCCCCCTATAACCTCGCCAGGGTGCGTGGTGCCCAACCAAAAATGTAAAAGTTTTCTAACGGCTGCGGTTATAGATTACCGCACCTCTGTAGAGTTTCACGTGTTTTTTTTTTCCCCCAAACTTCCATGAAACCCTACAGAGGACCTCCGTAATGCATGCAACGTGTACTAACGACTCTAGTGTTATTTGATGTTGTGATATTTTTTGGATATAGAGTTTTATTGTGAGATATAGATAAAAAATGATTATGTTTATTATAATATTTTCTTGATGAAGATGGAGAATGTATGTAAATAAAATTGCATGCTTTTTTTTTTAGTGTGTGTATGTGTTTTTGATGTTTCGACAGCATCTGAAACGATAAAAAAAAAAATTTATTGTTAATTTTCACGTGTAAAAACAACAACAAATTTTTTTTTGTGCAAATTTTCTGATTGTCTCGTGCTATAGTGCAAAAAAGATATTGTGACTGATAACTAATGAAATTAATATTTGTAAGTGATCTGAACTAGTGAAATTCGTATTGTGCCATTGTAACTGATTGTGCTAGTGCAGAAAATTTCTTATTGTGCAAGAAAATAGATGTTAAAAAACTTGTTAAAACTGCTCTGTGACCCTCTCGTTCTTCACGTCGTAGGCGAAGGACTTCTCTGCAATCAGGATGACACTGCATAGGGTATCCTCGGGCAAGGCATCGTGGAACTCGCAGACGACCTTGATGTTGGTTCGATCGTTGACCACAACCTTCTTTCTCTTAGATGTGTTGATGACGAACATCGGCCTCCGTGCTTTGAATTCGCTGGGCGCGTAGTACATGTCCACGCTTCCCTCGGTCACGCGTTTGTAAGCTGTGTAAGCTTCGTAAAGTTTGAGGTAATTGTTTTTGGTCACGTCGAGGTTGTAATTCTCGCGCGGGAACACTTCGTTGCGTCCATTTTTGAGATAAACGTTCTTGATCTTGCAGTCGTCGAACTTGCTGGAATCTTTTTCCTGATTCTTGTCCCTCCCGGTCTGAAAGAGCACTACGACGAAATCTGGCATGTCGAACTGTATGTTGTTGAACTGCGTCGTCACGTCGAATTCCATGTGACTTCCCGACGCCATCTTCTGGACGCACTGGTAACCGTGAAAGTGAATCGGCACCTGCGGACTTTTCAAGATCTCCGCTTTGTACTTGAGGGCGTAGTTCGTTTCGTATTCCACCACCGGCATTCTCAATTCCATGCTCCGGATGACGCACTTTGCTGCTTCGGGTAGAGTGTTGGCTATCGGCGTGGTGCCGTCCGGACCCAAAGTAGCGTATCGCATTAGTGCGTCGTTGTCGTTGGCCGCTCTTCGAAAAATGACGCGCAGTCCTCCCTTCCACATGATCTCCTTGTAGTCCGAGAAGAAACCAGGCAGCAGACGCATGGGAAAGAGCACCGTGTGACTTCTCGTCGATATTTTGGTCCCGGCTTCGAATCCCCCCGCTTGATAGTATGCTGCGTCCGTTTTGGATAATTTCAACGTTCCCACCGCCGTCGACGTGATGCCTGGATAGTCTATTCTGTCTATGACGGTGTTGTGTTTCCTCACCTCCACCTGCGAGAACAGGTGAGGCACGAAGTTGTCCACGAGTATCAAGTTTGCTGCTGCAGGAAACGCGTCTCCGCTTTCCTTCTTCACCACGTCGAATTGAAGGTAGAGGTCCGCTCTGTGAGGATGAACGAACCCGTCGCCTACGTCCACGTCGTATTCGATCTCCCTGTTCGCTTCGTTCAGATTGGCGAACGTGCGACGGTTGGGAGGGAAAGATTGCAATTCGTAACTTTCGATTTGCTCCATTTTACATGTATGGTTATTTATTATACGTTGATCTCCACGATGGCCGTCGTAGTGGCACCTGCGAAATCCACCACGTCTCCTTTCTCGTTCGTCACCACCAACTCTATGTCGTCTATGCGGTTGCGACATACTGGAAAATAGATCGGCGAAGAGGGCGTGTAGATGATCGGTTCCATGAACTCGGAACTTGGTTTGAAAGTGGCTATGATTCCCGTCTGCTTGTGACTTCCTAACAATCCGTCCGAAGATTTCGTGATCATACCTTCGGCCACGTTGCAGTGTACGTTCAGAGTCTCTATGGCCAAGAATTTAGGAATGTTGGTTGCCACGTGCTTGATGCCAGCTTCGAGTTTGGTGTCGTTCTCGAAACCTAAAAGTTCTCCCATGGTGCCCAGGTCCACGGTCTCCGTCGCGGATAGGATTTCCACTCTGTGCGTGACGGAATTTTGAGAAAGGTATGTGCCTTTGGGTAACTGAGCTTGCAAAGTGGAAAGATTGTATTGTCCTGGCGTGACGACGATGTGTTCGCTTCCGACGCTAATTTTGTTGTTGTGCTGCGTAACATTGGGTATGAGGTACATGCTGTAGAATGCACGCAGAGCCACAGATTTAGGATAGACGATGTCGTCGTGCAGCGTGAGTTTCAAGATCGAAGATTCGCTCGTGAGATGGAACACGCCCATCGTGTTTTAGATTCCACAATGCTTTCTGAAAATGTTGCACTGAGGGGTTATTTATTTTAGACATGTATGCGAGAACGGAAAGGCATAGGTGGCCGCAGTTAACATCGGTGAAACCCTGGATGCGTTTGTCATTGTAGTAGAGGTTGGCAACACTGAGATACTTCACCAACCTGGCAGGTGGTGTGCCACCGAACGAATCGAAAACAAATGCATTGTTATCGTCAATTTTGAGGTAGCATATCCAATGTGTACCAGGATTTTTGTAACTGTCCAGGTTGACCACGCCATACTCCTTTTTCTTCACAGCAGAGGGTAGAGAATCGGACATGAAAACACCCCTGAAGTGTTTGATTTGTAACGGTCCGATCAGAGATTCAATATCGAAGTTGGACAGGGCTTCTTCTTTTTTTTATATTTCTTCAAAGCATCGAGGTTGCTTTTTTGTTTTTTGGTTATACCTTTCCCCTTCTTCTCCATAGCCAGGTTGTGACGTTTCTGTTCTTCCAACTCGGCCTTGTTCTTCTTCGAGTCGATGACGGTTTTCGCGATGGCGGCACTTCCGCCGGCCAAACTTCCAACGGCCCCCAATGCTGCCAGGATGGCCGGGATGCTGAATATGAAACCTCCGATCTTTTGCTGTTTCCGCGAACGCTGCAATCTTTTCAATTGAGGTGTGCTGAGCAGCAATTTCATTCCGTGTCCTTTCGACAAGCAAGAACGTTTCTTCTCGCGTTGTTTCTTGGTGAGTAACCCATCGAGGGCACCTAGATTTTTTAGATTGGAGTATGGTATCTGGTACACGATACCCTTGGGCTTCATGTTGATGCTCTATGTGTTATTTTCACGGTATGTTATTTATATATATATTCTGAGATTTTTTCTTGTATAGTTTTTTACGGTATGTTATTTATATATTTTCAAGGCCTCGCAGTCGTTACACAAATTCTATTACGTGCTTCGTTTTCTTGCCAAGAAGTTCCTTTGTCCCCTTGTACACGATTCGAGTTTTGTTCTCGATTAAAATAGATAGCTTCTCGTCGGATAACATGCTAGCGTATCGATCTGGTAAAAATAGACTGTATTGTGCGTTGAGCAACAGGCGTACCTTGGGACCATACTGGGTAGAAACGATTGAACCGGAAGTTATCGTGTAAGGTTTGTCGACTTCCAATTCCTGAATTTTTACATACTCGACTGACAAATTTAGCATTTGTTTTAATGCTTGGAGATCACTTATTTTTTCGGTCATATCAAAAAAATTTCAAAGTGTTAGAGAGAAATTTAATTGTTTTTCACGATGTGTGTTATTTATATATACTGAAGATTATTTTTTTTTTCACGATGTGTGTTATTTATATATCAAGTTTTTTTTGACACGTATATATATTATTATTTTTTTTTAACAGAGGAAGAAAGTTCGTGCTTCGGAAAACGCGAGGATGTGCGTAGTGATATCTTCCTTCTCCTGCATAGACTTGTACCAATCATCAGTATACTGTCGTCTTCCCTGCATCGCCTCGTACAGTTCGTCCGACCTCTCCTCCAATTTTTCCCCTGCAGCCGAAAGCAGAATGTTGAGATCACCGCACCTCAGGCCGCTGATCTCCCGAAGAAGGTCCTTGAGAACCATTTCACAAGGGATGCGAAATTCCGGCATTGTTCTTGCTATGTTTACAAGTTTATTAACATCTCCGTTAACTACCTTTTTGAATATTTTAGATAGTAGCTCGGGTGGCAAATTAGTTATGCAATCCATGTTGTTTTTTTACTGTATGTTATTTATATACCCCACCCCAATTTTTGTTTCGTGTTCATGGCGATGGTGGTGCCTAGTGCGGCGACCCGTTCACCCAACGATGCGTCTCTACTCACGAATCTTTCGAAAGCTGCGTGCTCTAACTTTCTGTCTGCTTCGTGACGTGCATCCAGATCCGTCTGCGTGGTGTTGTAGGCGATGTCGTGATCTTTGCATGCGGCGTCCAACGGATTCACACCCTTGTCTCCTCTCTCCAATCTTTTCTCGAGTTTGGTACCCGGTCCGCAGTACTGGTAGCCAGGTAAATGCATCTCGAAAGGTAACTTGTTGATGATGTCGTTCACGAGTCCCTTTCCTTCGGCAACGTTCCAGAATTTCGGAGGCAGCGTGTTGATGATTTTGATCAGGTAACCTATGCCCTTGTCGTCGTTCACGATGAAGTTGGAAAGTTTCGTGCTGATCATGTCCACGATGCCAACCTTCTCGTTGTAGAAATTACGGTTGCCTGCATTCTCTTCGCCGGCTATCACCAACAATCGGTCCACGAGTTTCCTAACGTCGTCCACCCAAACGAATTCTTTGGGTAACGTGTTGTAGCGTTTGACGCCGCTGCCTGTTTTGACCTGGTTCCAAATCGGTTTGATGAGATTCCTGTACTTCTCGCCGCTGCTCGATTTCACCCTATTCTGCGAGGCGTCGTTGTTCTGGTACAAGGCATCCGTCATGATCAGAATTTCCTTGTAACTCTGGTAATCTTCGTCGGAGTAATCTTTCGGCTGCTTTTTGGCGACGAGTTCCCACAGTCCAACCGTACCCGGATACCTGTTCCAACTATCCTTGTCGCCTAAATTGACTTTAATGTCGTTGCCTTCGAAGGTCACCTTCGATTTCCCAATCTTCCACACCACACCGCTGCCTTCGCTGGTTTCCATGCTGGGATACAATCCGAACACTTCATCCTTGTCGAATTTCCCCGTGCTCAGGTAGTCTCGTGCCAAAGGTCCCAACTCGATCTTATCCGAAGACGACGACGTGCTGCCTATGGCTCGACGTCGTACAGGTGCATCCTTCAGTTCGAACGGCGTCGAAGGAATGCTCGAAATGGGTGTGGGTACGGCGTAACTTTTAGCTGCGAGCGGTACGAGTTCATTGATCAAATTTTTATTTTGTTCCGTGACACTTTTAATTTCTTTACCTAGACTGCTGATGGCATCGATCACGGGTTGATCCTGACGTTTCTTCTCTTCGTAGAATCCGCGATTCTCGGATTTCCAACCTTTGAAGCGTTTCGCGAGGTAATCGCGAAGCTTGAGATTTTCGTCTTCGATTTTTCGTTTCGTCATGACGTTATTTATACACGTCGTTTCTCACAACGTTGCAACGTTTAGAAAGTCGTTGATTTTGTTTCTGTATTTTCCGTCGTTGGGTTTCCTCGTCATGTCGATCGTCGCGAATCCGAAATCGTCACCGTTCCAGCAAGTAGAGCAGCAGCGTTCCGAAAATTGATTGTAGTTCATGTCTCCGCCTACGTAGTCATCGTACGCGTGCTTGAGGTTGGTGTGATCTTGACGAAACAAACATATGAAATTAGCGTTGTCGCGCACTAACTGTTTTGGAATTTTGGAAAACGTTTGAGCTAGGTAGAAGCAATCCATTCCTTTGTGACGACCTTGCGTGAAAAAGTTTCGAATTTCATTTTGATTTTCCAGGATGGCGTCGTCGAACACAACGACTGAATTTTCACGACAATCGTCGAGTGGTTTTATTTCCGAGGCGAACGTTGCAATGTCCAGACCATCGTACAGTTTCATCAGTTGCTGGTATTTGGATTGCTCCAAACTTTTCGAGAACACGTACAGGTGCCTGTTCTTCCAATCTAACCAATTCGGTGCGAGGAGAAAATTGTCCACGAGCAGTGTCGTTTTCCCACACCCCGATGGACCTACGATCAGACAGCGGATGCTGTCGGGAAGCAACTTGCCGTTCTTTTTCTTCGTTTGACTTTCTGGATCCGGTAGACGCTTCACCACGTTCCACGTACTTACAAGATCACTTCGTCCGCGTCGATCCAACTCTTTTCCGGAAGTCCCAACCATTTGACAAACAGTTTGTCACCTTTCCTACGCAATACTTTCTCGATGAGGTACGTGTCGGGGTGTTTCGTTTTAGAGAGTTCCTCTTCGTAAAATCTCCCTTTCAAAATCTCGCCACTACTATCTTTTATTATATACGTGTGTCGGTTTCCAGGTAGAACTCGAACCACCGTAAAGAGTTCTGTGCTCCAATTTTTTGTGAATCCCTTCTCGAAGGTGCGTTTGAATTTGCTGATCCTCACCCGGTCTCCAATTTTGTATTTAGCTTTTTTTGTCGTGGGTGTGTACTTTGGACAGTAAACTGTAGAAATTAAACGCTGCTCGTCAGACTTGGTAACGTCAGCTGGCTTCATGCCTATCGTTCTGTGTACCGTTTTATTATAGGTGTCGACGAGTTCCGGCAGGATGTCGACCCATTTGTAATTTCCCCGAAGCGTGAATCGTTTCCACATGTGTGTTTTCAAGGTTCGATTGAATCTTTCCACGATGCTGGCTTTGATGTGACTGAAGCTCGAATAATGTCGAATCTTGTGTTTTTGAATAAACTTTTGGAATACGGCGTTGTAAAATTCTTTACCGTTGTCCGTTTGCAGAAACCGTGGTCGTCTGCCACAGCTTTTGCTAAAAATTAATTTGAATGCTTCCGTGACGCATGTTCCCGTTTTGGCTTTCAAAGGTAGAGCCCATGCGAATTTCGAAAACGTGTCTATGACGGTGAGAAGGTACTTGTTGCCCTTGTTCAATTTATGTACGTTTTTCAAATTGCCGCTACTCATCTCCACGAGGTCACTTTGCCAGAGGTCGTCGATGCCCTTGGTTACCACAGCCAAACGTTCGTAGTTACGGCGTGCAGGTTTATGCAATTCTTCGACGATGGCTTGCCTAGACATTTTTTTAGAGATTACGTTTCAAGAGAAGCACAAGCGTGATGGGATTCAAAGAGGGTGGCACTTCGCTCGTGTTTTGAATGATCAGCTTATCGCCGGCACTCACGTCGAAAACGGTGAGATCTTCGTCTTCGTGTATTTCATATATGTTGCGCGTTTCGTTCCAACGTGCCAGAGGAATGTTTCCTGCTTTCTGGACACCACGATTCGATATCAAAGTCATGGTGGGAACGCTAGCTTTTCTACCGTGAGACCAGTACGAAAATTCGTTTATCTGAATCGTGCCATCGAGGAGAAACTTGTAGTACGGATGATAAGGATGCAACATGTACAGTTTGTTACCTTCGACGAACGTGGAGATTCTCTGTTGATTGGGTATGCTGTTGATTTCGATGGCTTGCAGAGAATGCAGTTTAGCGAATTTAGTGTCGACGCCGAGCAGATTACTGTGAACTTGTCCGAGTTTATTTTCGATGGGCAGCAAATGCTCGACTATGGTATCCGTTACGGTAGAAAACGACGGTTTGATTTTCACTTCCACGTTCAACTGCTTGTAGTTTTCTTTGAGTTCTTGCAACTTGGCACCGAAAGAGGTCAGCGTCGATTCCTGCGTGGATTCCAGCACTCCAACTTGATCTCTGATGTTGACGACAATGTTCTGAAGGTTCTCGACTTGATTCAATTTCGAGCTCTTCTCGGTAAGATCGTTCACGATGCTTCGCATCTCTGTAAACTGCGTGTGAAGGTCGGCTACGCTCTGGGAAGTGGGCAGCGTCGACACCAGCGAACTAATTTCGTCTCGAATCTGTTCCACGTTCGCCGTTTCCGTTTCTAGTCGTTTCAGCATACGTGATATGTTTCTTTTCAAAGCGTGCAATTCTTTGGAGGTGGGGAGATTGGCCACTTTACTCTCGAGATCGCTCAACGAACTTTTGATGTCGCTCGAATCGGATAGTGCCGTCACCGCCGTTTTCAATTTTTCCAAATCTTCGCTCGAAGGGACGCTCGTCCGTAACGATTCCAAGTCACCCTGTATGTTGTCTAGTACGTGATGAAAATGAGCAAGATTCGTTTCGACGTTCAAATTTTCTAAATATTCGATCTTCTGCTGAACCGTGCTCAACGTGTCTTGAATGCTCGTCAACGCTCTCGCTTCAGCGTGAATATTTTTAATTTCTTCGTTGATCAATTCCAAGGACGCCTGAAGCGTAGCGATGGTGGTTTGAATGTGTTCGAAATCTTGATAGGCCTCCAATTGAATTTTTATGTTCGCGACGCTTTTACCGATGACCTGCAATTCGTCCGACGATGGTAGGTTCGTCATTGTATCTTCCAAAGTCTGCAACTTGGATTTAATTTCTTCCAACGTGCTGGTGAATTCTTCTTGTAATTTGGAAACGACGACATGTAAGCGTTCTGCGTCTATATCGTTCACGACGGTTTGAAGTTCAGAGAAATTCTTTTCTATTGCGGAAGTTCGTTCTTCGATTTCGAGTTTCAATTTTTCCAAATCTTCATTTTTTGATTGAAATTGCTGTAATTTGGCCAAATCATTTTGAAGCGAATCCACGCTCAACTGTATATTTTGAACGCTGTCGTAAGAAGGTACGTCGACATAATTTTTTATCAGCGTTTTCAGTTCGGAATCGATTTTCAGAATGGGGTCGAGACATTGCGTTTGGAGCGTAGCGATTTCCGACTCTAAACTTTTGTTTAAGGTTTCCTGCAAAGCGATCAAATCGGTCCTCAACTTCTTAACTCGAATGTCCAACATGAGAATCTCTTCTGCGTGGTCTACACGCTTGGTGTTGCCGAAAATGTCGTTAGGCATTTTTGGTTAACGGTTATTTATAATCTTGCCCACATCGTCATTCAGTTTCGTCCAAATGCTGTTGAGGTGAATGATCAACAGACCGTTGAGTTTAGGTAACACGGAAGGTAAGACTTCATGATCTGGTATGGTTTCCATAATGATCTGTTTTTTGAAACCGAACAAATTCATAGGCATGCTGGTTATTTAAGAATACAGTCAAAGTTTTTTGTAATGACAGTCAAAGTGTTTTTTTTTTTGTTTTTGTTTTGTTTTTATGAATCTTCTGTTGAAGATGGACATATGTTGCAGGTTTTGCTTTCTGCTAAGCGATAGTGCCCCCACGGCAATGTGTGAATACCACACTCGAGGACGCACCTCTTGTCGTCGTTGGGATCCAGCGCAATTTTTCTAACTTTGTTTGTGGTGATGATATGGTCGACGCTCTGGATGCGTTGTTCTTCTTTTAGAACCGACGACCTGGTCTTGAGGCAATCGACAAAGTCCTCGAATGCGAGATGCTCCCGAACCACCTGTCTGCCGACACCCTTGGCCTTCTTGGTAACGCTGCCCTCGGCTTTGATGGCATAGGCCTTGGCGCGAAGACCCGCAAACTCGAGAATTACATCACCGTCCTTCTCGTCTTTGAGTTTGCCAGGTACTTTTTTGTTTCGGGGCAGGATGCCGTACTGGTTCGGCTGGGGATAGCCCGAGGTGTCGAAGAGGTTAACCAAAGCTGGTACCGTGACTATATCCCTGTATGCATCGGCTGAGTGGACGTGGTACACCAAGCTGTCCGTGTCCGTGTAGAGAAGCGAGATGTTGTGGCTATAATGTGGACGTAATATGTCATAGTACGTCTCGAACATGTGCAGCTTGCTCTGGTCTAATACTGAGGCACCAACATAAATTGGCTTGTCGAGTTTTACCTCACCCTTCCTCATATGCACCAGAGCAAGCTGCTCATTATAAATGGTCCTCGATTTGAATAACGGGTTCGCTACGAGCCTGCGACATTGTGCTTTCCTCGTTACCAATTTTATGTCCATGCGATTCCGTACATTCTCCATAGTTTTGCCAAACACCGCATTGTTCATAAGCTTGAAGAAATCCTTATCAAGCTCGGACGTGGCTGCAGTGCGGTGTTTGGTGTTGACTTCAATATATGGCTTCAACCATGGAGAATGCTCGAACTTGAGGATGCGGTGAACTGCGTGGACGGTAACCCCTTGCTTCATCAACCACCGGAGATTCTGGTAGTGTAGGACGTAATTCTTCTTGGGCTCGAAGTCCATGACTAGCTTCTTCTGGTTGGAATCGGGTGGACACTTGAACTCGGGTGCAGGGGGAAGATCGCAGAACAAATCCTGCAGCTTCTCGGAGAACTCAAGGTCCACCTCGGCGAAGAACCCATGTTCCGAATCGTCGAAGCTTTCGACGTCGAAGTTGGAAGGGTCAGCCCACTCGAAGCCTCTAAAGGGGAGTGGCTGCATCATGGAGTGTCCGTAGAGGTTATTGACGTCCGTGTACATGATGTAGCTGGACGGTTGTGAGGGGTCGTAACCGGTGGCCATGTGGTGATTGTTGGCGCGCGAGTGTCGCTGCGACACCTGGACCATTCCACCCCGCACGGCGCGTTCCACAAACAGCATCATGTCCACGTTCGAAAGAAGCTCCAGCTTGATCTTCGTCACCAGAAACATGGCTGACCACGCCAGTCCGGGGAGACTGTAGAAGTATGCAGGGTCCAGCTGGTAGATCTTCATTGCGGTCGCACGGAACGTCTGGAACACGTCGGCGAGGAGCGTCACGTCAAGTCTGAGGTAGGCGTCGTGGTAGTCCCCAAGAGTTCGACAGCCCAGCTTGTGCCACATGGACTGGGCGTGGTGATAGTCATCCTCAGAGATGCCCGAGCCTCGCAGCTTGCTATAGAACTTCGCCTGGGGAGGTAGCGTCGTCTCCGCGAACTTGGAAGGATCTGTGACGTATTCGTAGGGATAGACCCCCTTACGCTTGAAGAGGCCGGCGTCCAAGTTCGGAAAGTTTCCGGAGGTAATAAGCATTTGCTCGTCGCTAAGCTTCCCTGCGAGAGCATCGAGGCTGGCCGGGAGGAACCTCAGGGAGTCGAGGAAGCGAAGCTCGACGGTAGAGTGTGATCCTGGGATTCGCACCCACTTGCTCAAGCTAATGTAACGCTCCTCCTTCTGCGCCAGGACGTTGATTCGCATGTCGTCGTACCCAAGATGCTTGACGAGGTGGTGGAAGTCGTATCCCGAGCCATTATGAAAAAACACAGGGATAAATCGCGGGTCCCGAGCCATGAGGTTGCATCCGTTGCACCAAGGACCAACATACCTACCGTCAAAATGATCGTGGTGTTGGACTTTACGGTTGTTGGCGGTGTACTCCTTGACGCAGACAGGGCAAGCGATGGACTCGTCGTGTCTACGCTGATCGTCGGGGGACAGTGGGAGCATAGACTTGGGGGCCAACAGTACCTTCCCTATCTCGCTGGCTTCCACAACCATCCTCTCGAGGAAGTGTTTGGCTGCGTCGGGACCACGGTACACGTAGGGCTCGGGGGCAATGTGCTGGTCACGTCGCACCACAACGTATGCATAACTCGAAGCCTCGTGGAGTTGGTAAGGGGTGGTGGAAGAAACTTCAGGGTCAGGATCGCAAGTGGACAGGGGTTTGAGGAAGGCCTCGAAATCCGCGATGATGATAGCGGGGTGCTCCACCATAGCACCGTGCATGTGGAAACGCTCCACGGTACCAGGTTTGGGCAAGACTGCCACACCCGGCTCGTTGTTACTACAGTAGATCTTGTGGCTGGCAAGCTTCTCTGCAGCGATGTTGGAGCCTCGAACATGTTGGTAGTCCTGCTGTTCTCGATTGTCAAAAGTTGACAAGCACCTGCGACAAACTTCTATGCTACCATGATGCTTGCTTGTTTGCCTCGACACCAACCGGGAGAGGGAACGGATGAGGGTGTAGTGGTGATGGGTCTCGTCCTTGATAAGTAGGAGATGGATTTCTCGAGCATCATTGTTGTTTACGTCACTCACCCGGATGGGGTACACCGCATTTTCGTCAGTGAGACCGTAAACATTGATGGCCAACCGAGGGTTGTGTGTACGGGCCTCAAACTTTCGAATATCCGGGACCTCTACCGGGTAGTCGATCCCAGCCATCTCAACTTCCAGCTCTGACTCGTAGGGTAGGTAGTGGTTAACTCGGCGTGGTTGGTTTTTCCAGTGGACAGGGTGTAATGCTGCAAGCACCGACCAGAGAAAGCACTTGGCGTCACTGTTCTGAATGTTCAGGACGGCCTTCTTTGCCGCAATAGTAGGTGGTAAGGGGACGTAGCTGGAGGCGGAGAGAGGCACGAACTTACAAAGTTTGACGCACAGTTCGTGAGGCTCGCCACACAGCGAACCCCCCGAGCCTTTAGCTTCATGTTCTTCTTGTTTCGCCACCAGCTCATCGGTAAACTGGTTGTAGATGACCTCGAGGTTGTCGATATCCGCCAGATGCAGCGTTTTCGCCTTGGTGTTGTGGCAGAAGCTGTAAATTTCATCGGACGGCTTCTTGTACTGGCAACGTAGCGATGCGTAGAATTTGGTGGAGTACGTAGCCAGTGCATCGCCGAGGATGGAAATGATTTTGGCTTGCACGTTCTCCAAAAAGCTACGCACGTCGCATGAGCCCTCCGAAGTGATGACAAAGTCCTCTAACAACCGCTCGAAAGCAGTCTGGTTCGCTTTCGCCACAGGCTTGACGCGTTTCGCGGGTGGTGCATTGATGGAGGCTGCTTCTGCCTTCCTCTTGGTCGAGCTGGTCGACGGTTGGGGGACAGGTGCTTCGACGACAACTTTGCATGATGTTATATGCCTCTTCAAATTATTAATGGTAATAGGTATACCGCACCTGGGACATGGTTTTTTAGCGATTACACACTTACCAGGTGCGCAGGTACGACAATGTCTTGCAAAATGTGCGCTTGATATGGTTATCTTGCACACAGGGCAACTTTTCATGGAGCGCATTTTTTTGGGGGTATGTTTATTTATATGTGATCTGTTGGTGGTAGAGTGTTTACAAAAAAATATCTTACGAGAAAAATTTTGCAGGCTAATTCTAATTAGTGTTAGTTTGAGGGGTTTATTTATATATGGGTGGCGTTGTTTTCCTCAAATATGTGCTTTAATAGTTTGAGAAAAAAAAAACACGTGAAACTCTACAGAGGTGCGGTAATCTATAACCGCAGCCGTTAGAAAACTTTTACATTTTTGGTTGGGCACCACGCACCCTGGCGAGGTTAAAGGGGGCCAGGCCTCCTAAAAACAACAATTATTATTTTGTTTGTTTGTTTGTGTTACAATGTTCCCCCGAGAGAGGTTTACAAAGGTCACGATATACGGAGTTGGAAAATTACGATATGGCGCATTCGCTCATTACTCTTGCCAGCCATAAATCTCTCTCTCTCTCTCTCTCTCTCTCTCTTCATCTTACAGCAAAGTTGGCATCTCTATTTTTTTTTTAGTTGTAAGTAAATTGCCAACACACTCTAGTTAATAATGCTACATATTATACGCGCACACGCACACACATACTATATTACCATCCACCCATCTCTCTCTCTTTTACGGCAGTACATATTTGTTGTCGGCTCTCCTTGTTTAGTGTGTGCAGGTTGGCAAAAATTGCTTTATGCGCTGTAAGGCAAGCCTCAAGCAAAGTTGTCAGCTCCTTGCTTTAGGCTAGGTTAGACCAAAAAAAAACCATGGTGATTTTTTTTTCGAGTGAGGAGTTGGCAACGCTGATCTCCACTTGAGGGCGGTCAACCGGGTTGATTGCACAAGCAAAGTTGTCAGCTCCTTGCTTTAGGCTAGGTTAGACCAAAAAAACCTTGGTGATTTTTTTTTCGAGTGAGGAGTTGGCAACACTGATCTCCACTTGAGGGCGGTCAACCGGGTTGATTGCACAAGCAAAGTTGCCAGCTCCTTGCTTTAGGTTGGGTTAGAGTAAAAAAGGCTGTGGGTAAGTTGTCGGTTGTTTAACTTTTCCCTCTCTCTTTTTTTCTTGTAAAAGGCTATGGCAAAAGTACCAGTGGGTTGGCAACCTTGCTTTATGTACTGTAAGGCAAGCCTCAAGCAAGATTGCCAGCTCCTTGCTTTAGGTTACGTTAGACCAAGAAAAAAAAACCTTGGTGATTTTTTCGAGTGAGAAGCTGGCAACACTGCGAGAGAAAGGTTGCCAGCTCCTTCTTTTAGGTTAGGTTACCCCAAAAACCTTGGTGATTTTTTCAAGTAAGAAGCTGGCAACACTGCGCCATCAAATAGAGCTCATGCCTTACGAGAAAAATCCATTAAGGCAAGCTCACCACTTCAGCTCACCACAAGAGGTTTGTCAATTCCCCAAACTGGACTACTACAATAAGTATATATATATTTACAATATTAATATTTATTTAACAATATCTACCTACGAATTTGCCTCGAACAAAAACATGTTATAGAAAAACATTTTTCCAGCCATAAATTCCAAAATTTTGGCCCCGCGCGCGTGTGTGTGTATGTGTATGTGTGTGCGTGTGTGTGGCACATCGTTCCCCCGAGAGGTAGGTTTACAAAGGTCACGATATAGGGAGTTGGAAAATTACGATATGGCGCATTCGCTCACCACCGTTGTCAGCTATAGGTCTCTCTCTCTCTCTAGCCCCCTTGCCAAGTAAAAAAAAGGTGTAGGTAGGAGTTGGTAACACTGCGAGAAAATAGAGCTCATGCCTTACAAGAGAAAACCATTAAGGCGAGCTCCACCGAGCTCCACTTTCTGACGTTGCACCCGTGCAGTGTTGCCATCCATCCATCCCTCTCTCTCATTTACGGCAGTGCCGCCTCTCCTTGCCCAGTGTGTGTGTAGGTTGGCAAAAATTGTTTTATGCACTGTAAGGCAAACCTCAAGCAAAGTTGCCAGCTCCTTGCTTTTAGGTTAGGTTAGACCAAGAAAAAAAAAAGCTGTAGGTGGGCTGTCGGCTGTTTAACTCTTCCCTCTCTCTCTCTTTTTTGTAAAAGGCTATGGCAAAAGTACCAGTAGGTTGGCAACCTTGCTTTATGCACTGTAAGGCAAGCCTCAAGCAAGGTTGCCAGCTCCTTGCTTTAGGTTAGGTTAGACCAAGAAAAAAAAAGCTGTAGGTGGGCTGTCGGCTGTTTAACTCTTCCCTCTCTCTCTCTCCTCTCTTTTTGTGAACGGCCATGGTAAAAGTACCAGTAGGTTGGCAACCTTGCTTTATGTACTGTAAAACAAGCCTCAAGCAAGATTGCCAGCTCCTTGCTCTTTAGGTTAGGTTAGACCAAAAAAAAAACCTTGGTGTTTTTTTTTCGAGTGAGGAGTTGGCAACACTGATCTCCACTTGATGTTGGTGAAACAGGCTGATTGCACAAGCAAGGTTGCCAGCTCCTTGCATTAGGTTAGGTTAGACCAAGAAAAAAACCTTGGTGATTTTTTCAAGTGAGGAGTTGGCAACACTGCGCACCACTTGATGTTGCAGAACCGGGGCACCTGTACTACTAAAACATAAGATTCGGGACTTCAAGATTTTGGTCGAATTTTTTAAGAATTTTCAAATTTTCAGAAAGGAGGTTCCATATAAGGTCAAAAACTACATACTCAGATCTTCACCAAATTTTGCAGGGATACATTGGATGTCAAGACACGTGGAAAAAACGTACAAAACAAGAGATTGGAGACATCAAGATTTTGGACGAATTTTTTAAGAATTTTCAAATTTTCAGAAAGGATGTTCCAGATAAGGTCAAAAACTACATACTCAGATCTTCACCAAACTTTGCAGGGATACATTGGATGTCAAGACACGTGGAAAAAACATACAAAACATAAGATTCGGGACTTCAAGATTTTGGTCGAATTTTTTAAGAATTTTCAAATTTTCAGAAAGGAGGTTCCATATAAGGTCAAAAACTACATACTCAGATCTTCACCAAACTTTGCAGGGATACATTGGATGTCAAGAAACGTGGAAAAAACGTACAAAACAAGAGATTGGAGACATCAAGATTTTGGACGAATTTTTTAAGAATTTTCAAATTTTCAGAAAGGAGGTTCCAGATAAGGTCAAAAACGACATACTCAGATCTTCACCAAACTTTGCAGGGATACATTGGATGTCAAGACACGTGGAAAAAACATACAAAACATAGGATTGGGGACATCAAGATGTCGGTCAAATTTTTTAAGAATTTTCAAATTTTCAGATAGGAGGTTCCATATAAGGTCAAAAACTACATACTCAGATCTTCACCAAACATTGCAGGGATACATTGGATGTCAAGACACGTGGAAAAAACGTACAAAACAAGAGATTGGAGACATCAAGATTTTGGACGAATTTTTTAAAAATTTTCAAATTTTCAGATAGGAGGTTCCAGATAAGGTCAAAAACTACATACTCAGATCTTCACCAAACTTTGCAGGGATACATTGGATGTCAAGACACGTGGAAAAACATACAAAACATAGGATTGGGGATATCAAGATTTTGGTCAAATTTTTTAAGAATTTTCAAATTTTCAGATAGGAGGTTCCATATAAGGTCAAAAACTACATACTCAGATCTTCACCAAACATTGCAGTGATACATTGGATGTCAAGACACGTGGAAAAAACGTACAAAACAAGAGATTGGAGACATCAAGATTTTGGACGAATTTTTGTAGAATTTTCAAATTTTCAGATAGGAGGTTCCAGATAAGGTCAAAAACTACATACTCAGATCTTCACCAAACGTTGCAGGGAAACTTTGCATGTCAATACACGTGGAAAAAACGTACAAAACAAGAGATTGGAGACATCAAGATTTTCGACGAATTTTTTAAGAATTTTCAAATTTTCAGATGGGAGGTTCCAGATAAGGTCAAAAACGACATACTCAGATCTTCACCAAACTTTGCATGGATACATTGGATTTCAAGACACGTGGAAAAAACATACAAAACATAGGATTGGGGACATCAAGATTTTGGACGAATTTTTTAAGAATTTTCATATTTTCAGAAAGGAGGTTCCATATAAGGTCAAAAACTACAAACTCAGATCTTCACCAAACTTTGCAGGGATACATTGGATGTCAAGACACGTGGAAAAAACGTACAAAACACGAGATTGGGGTCATCAAGATTTTGGACGAATTTTTTAGGAATTTTCAAATTTTCATAAATGCGGTTCCAGATAAGGACAAAAACTACATACTCAGATCTTCACCAAACTTTGCAGGGATACATTGGATGTCAAGACACGTGGAAAAAACGTACAAAACAAGAGATTGGAGACGTCAAGATTTTGGACGAATTTTTTAAGAATTTTCAAATTTTCAGAATGGATGTTCCAGATAAGGTCAAAAACGACATACTCAGATCTTCACCAAACTTTGCAGGGATACTTTGGATGTCAAGACACGTGGAAAAAACGTACAAAACAAGAGATTGGAGACATCAAGATTTTGGACGAATTTTTGAAGAATTTTCAAATTTTCAGATAGGAGGTTCCAGATAAGGTCAAAAACTACATACTCAGATCTTCACAAAACTTTGCAGGGATACATTAGATGTCAAGACAAGTGGAAAAAACGTACAAAACAAGAGATTGGAGACGTCAAGATTTTGGACGAATTTTTTAAGAATTTTCAAATTTTCAGAAAGGATGTTAAAGATAAGGTCAAAAACGACATACTCAGATCTTCACCAAACTTTGCAGGGATACTTTGGATGTCAAGACACGTGGAAAAAACGTACAAAACAAGAGATTGGAGACATCAAGATTTTGGACGAATTTTTTAAGAATATTCAAATTTTCAGATAGGAGGTTCCAGATAAGGTCAAAAACTACATACTCAGATCTTCACCAAACTTTGCAGGGATACATTGGATGTCAAGACACGTGGAAAAAACGTACAAAACAAGAGATTGGGGACGTCAAGATTTTGGACGAATTTTTTAAGAATTTTCAAATTTTCAGAAAGGATGTTCCAGATAAGGTCAAAAACGACATACTCAGATCTTCACCAAACTTTGCAGGGATACATTGGATGTCAAGACACGTGGAAAAAACGTACAAAACAAGAGATTGGAGACATCAAGATTTTGGACGAATTTTTGAGGAATTTTCAAATTTTCAGAAATGAGGTTCAATATAAGATCAAAAACTACATACTCAGATCTTCACCAAACTTTGCAGGGATACATTGGATGTCAAGACACGTGGAAAAACCGTACAAAACAAGAGATTGGAGACATCAAGGTTTTGGACGAATTTTTTAAGAATTTTCAAATTTTCAGAAATGCGGTTCCAGATAAGGTCAAAAACTACATACTCAGATCTTCACCAAACTTTGCAGGGATACATTGGATGTCAAGACACGTGGAAAAAACGTACAAAACAAGAGATTGGGGTCAACAAGATTTTGGACGGATTTTTTAGGAATTTTCAAATTTTCAGATGGGAGGTTCCATATAAGGTCAAAAACTACATACTCAGATCTTCACCAAACATTGCAGGGATACATTGGATGTCAAGACACGTGGAAAAAACGTACAAAACAAGAGATTGGAGACATCAAGATTTTCGACGAATTTTTTAAGAATTTTCAAATTTTCAGATAGGAGGTTCCAGATAAGGTCAAAAACGACATACTCAGATCTTCATCAAACATTGCATAGATACATTGGATGTCAAGACACGTGAAAAAAACATACAAAACATAGGATTGGTGACATCAAGATTTTGGACGAATTTTTTAAGAATTTTCAAATTTTCTGAAAGGAGGTTCCATATAAGGTCAAAAACTACATACTCAGATCTTCACCAAACTTTTCAGGGATACATTGGATGTCAAGACACGTGGAAAAAACGTACAAAACAAGAGATTGGAGACATCAAGATTTTGGACGAATTTTTTAAGAATTTTCAAATTTTCAGAAAGGAGGTTCCATATAAGGTCAAAAACTACATACTCAGATCTTCACCAAACTTTGCAGGGATACATTGGATGTCAAGACACGTGGAAAAAACGTACAAAACAAGAGATTGGAGACATCAAGATTTTGGACGAATTTTTTAAGAATTTTCAAATTTTCAGTTAGGAGGTTCCAGATAAGGTCAAAAACGACATACTCAGATCTTCACCAAACTTTGCAGGGATACATTGGATGTCAAGACACGTGGAAAAAACGTACAAAACACGAGATTGGGGTCATCAAGATTTTGGTCAAATTTTTTCAGAATTTTCAAATTTTCAGATGGGAGGTTCCATATAAGGTCAAAAACTACATACTCAGATCTTCACCAAACATTGCAGGGATACATTGGATGTCAAGACACGTGGAAAAAACGTACAAAACAAGAGATTGGAGACATCAAGATTTTGGACAAATTTTTAAAAAATTTTCTAATTTTCAGATAGGAAGTTCCAGATAAGGTCAAAAACTACATACTCAGATCTTCACCAAACTTTGCAGGGATACATTGGATGTCAAGACACGTGGAAAAAACGTACAAAACAAGAGATTGGAGACATCAAGATTTTCGACGAATTTTTTAAGAATTTTCAAATTTTCAGATAGGAGGTTCCAGATAAGGTCAAAAACGACATACTCAGATCTTCATCAAACATTGCATAGATACATTGGATGTCAAGACACGTGAAAAAAACATACAAAACATAGGATTGGTGACATCAAGATTTTGGACGAATTTTTTAAGAATTTTCAAATTTTCAGAAAGGAGGTTCCATATAAGGTCAAAAACTACATACTCAGATCTTCACCAAACTTTGCAGGGATACATTGGATGTCAAGAAACGTGGAAAAAACGTACAAAACAAGAGATTGGAGACATCAAGATTTTGGACGAATTTTTTAAGAATTTTCAAATTTTCAGAAAGGAGGTTCCATATAAGGTCAAAAACTGCATACTCAGATCTTCACCAAACTTTGCAGGGATACATTGGATGTCAAGACACGTGGAAAAAACGTACAAAACAAGAGATTGGAGACATCAAGATTTTGGACGAATTTTTTAAGAATTTTCAAATTTTCAGATAGGAGGTTCCAGATAAGGTCAAAAACTACATACTCAGATCTTCACCAAACTTTGCAGGGATACATTGGATGTCAAGACACTTGGAAAAAACGTACAAAACACGAGATTGGGGTCATCAAGATTTTGGTCAAATTTTTTCAGAATTTTCAAATTTTCAGATGGGAGGTTCCATATAAGGTCAAAAACTACATACTCAGATCTTCACCAAACATTGCAGGGATACATTGGATGTCAAGACACGTGGAAAAAACGTACAAAACAAGAGATTGGAGACATCAAGATTTTGGACGAATTTTTTAAAAATTTTCTAATTTTCAGATAGTAGGTTCCAGATAAGTTCAAAAATTACATACTCAGATCTTCACCAAACTTTGCAGGGATACATTGGATGTCAAGACACGTGGAAAAAACGTACAAAACAAGAGATTGGAGACATCAAGATTTTGGACGAATTTTTTAAGAATTTTCAAATTTTCAGAAAGGAGGTTCCAGATAAGGTCAAAAACTACATACTCAGATCTTCACCAAACTTTGCAGGGATACATTGGATGTCACGACACGTGGAAAAAACATACAAAACATAGGATTGGGGACATCAAGATTTTGGACGAATTTTTTAAGAATTTTCAAATTTTCAGAAAGGAGGTTCCATATAAGGTCAAAAACTACATACTCAGATCTTCACCAAACTTTGCAGGGATAGATTGGATGTCAAGACACGTGGAAAAAACATACAAAACATAGGATTGGGGACATCAAGATTTTGGACGAATTTTTTAAGAATTTTCAAATTTTCAGAAAGGAGGTTCCATATAAGGTCAAAAACTACATACTCAGATCTTCACCAAACTTTGCAGGGATACATTGGATGTCAAGACACGTGGAAAAAACGTACAAAACAAGAGATTGGAGACATCAAGATTTTGGACGAATTTTTTAAGAATTTTCAAATTTTCAGATAGGATGTTCCAGATAAGGTCAAAAACGACATACTCAGATCTTCACCAAACTTTGCAGGGATACATTGGATGTCAAGACACGTGGAAAAAACGTACAAAACACGAGATTGGGGTCATCAAGATTTTGGTCAAATTTTTTCAGAATTTTCAAATTTTCAGATAGGAGGTTCCATATAAGGTCAAAAACTACATACTCAGATCTTCACCAAACATTGCAGGGATACATTGGATGTCAAGACACGTGGAAAAAACGTACAAAACAAGAGATTGGAGATATCAAGATTTTGGACGAATTTTTTAAAAATTTTCTAATTTTCAGATAGGAGGTTCCAGATAAGGTCAAAAACTACATACTCAGATCTTCACCAAACTTTGCAGGGATACATTGGATGTCAAGACACGTGGAAAAAACGTACAAAACAAGAGATTGGGGTCAACAAGATTTTGGACGGATTTTTTAGGAATTTTCAAATTTTCAGATGGGAGGTTCCAGATAAGGTCAAAAACTACATACTCAGATCTTCACCAAACTCTGCAGGGATACATTGTATGTCAAGACACGTGGAAAAAACATACAAAACATAGGATTGGGGACATCAAGATTTTGGTCAAATTTTTTAAGAATTTTCAAATTTTCAGATAGGAGGTTCCTTATAAGGTCAAAAACTACATACTCAGATCTTCACCAAACATTGCAGGGATACATTGGATGTCAAGACACGTGGAAAAAACGTAGAAAACAAGAGATTGTAGACATCAAGATTTTGGACGGATTTTTTAGGAATTTTCAAATTTTCAGATGGGAGGTTCCAGATAAGGTCAAAAACTACATACTCAGATCTTCACCAAACTCTGCAGGTATATATTGGATGTCAAGACACGTGGAAAAAACATACAAAACATAGGATTGGAGACATCAAGATTTTGGACGAATTTTTTAAAAATTTTCTAATTTTCAGATAGGAGGTTCCAGATAAGGTCAAAAACTACATACTCAGATCTTCACCAAACTTTGCAGGGATACTTTGCATGTCAAGACACGTGGAAAAAACGTACAAAACAAGAGATTGGAGACATCAAGATTTTCGACGAATTTTTTAAGAATTTTCAAATTTTCAGATAGGAGGTTCCAGATAAGGTCAAAAACGACATACGCAGATCTTCACCAAACTTTGCATGGATACATTGGATGTCAAGACACGTGGAAAAAACATACAAAACATAGGATTGGGGACATCAAGATTTTGGACGAATTTTTTAAGAATTTTCAAATTTTCAGAAAGGAGGTTCCATATAAGGTCAAAAACTACATACTCAGATCTTCACCAAACATTGCAGGGATACATTGGATGTCAAGACACGTGGAAAAAACGTACAAAACAAGAGATTGGAGACATCAAGATTTTGGACGAATTTTTGAAGAATTTTCAAATTTTCAGATAGGAGGTTCCAGATAAGGTCAAAAACTACATACTCAGATCTTCACCAAACTTTGCAGGGATACATTGGATGTCAAGACACGTGGAAAAAACGTACAAAACAAGAGATTGGAGACATCAAGATTTTGGACGATTTTTTTAAGAATTTTCAAATTTTCAGAAAGGATGTTCCAGATAAGGTCAAAAACGACATACTCAGATCTTCACCAAACTTTGCAGGGATACATTGGATGTCAAGACACGTAGAAAAAACATGCAAAACATAGGGTTGGGGACATCAAGATTTTGGTCAAATTTTTTAAGAATTTTCAAATTTTCAGATAGGAGGTTCCATATAAGGTCAAAAACTACTTACTCAGATCTTCACCAAACATTGCAGGGATACATTGGATGTCAAGACACGTGGAAAAAACGTACAAAACAAGAGATTGGAGACATCAAGATTTTGGACGAATTTTTAAAAAAATTTCAAATTTTCAGATAGGAGGTTCCAGATAAGGTCAAAAACTACATACTCAGATCTTCACCAAACTTTGCAGGGATACCTTGGATGTCAAGACACGTGGAAAAAACATACAAAACATGGGATTGGGGATATCAAGATTTTGGTCAAATTTTTTAAGAATTTTCAAATTTTCAGATAGGAGGTTCCATATAAGGTCAAAAACTACATACTCAGATCTTCACCAAACATTGCAGGGATACATTGGATGTCAAGACACGTGGAAAAAACGTACAAAACAAGAGATTGGAGACATCAAGATTTTGGACAAATTTTTGAAGAATTTTCAAATTTTCAGATAGGAGGTTCCAGATAAGGTCAAAAACTACGTACTCAGATCTTCACCAAACGTTGCAGGGATACTTTGCATGTCAAGACACGTGGAAAAAACGTACAAAACAAGAGATATGAGACATCAAGATTTTCGACGAATTTTTTAAGAATTTTCAAATTTTCAGATGTGAGGTTCCAGATAAGGTCAAAAACGACATACTCAGATCTTCACTAAACTCTGCAGGGATACATTGGATGTCAAGACACGTGGAAAGAACATACAAAACATTGGATTGGGGACATCAAGATTTTGGTCAAATTTTTTAAGAATATTCAAATTTTCAGATAGGAGGATCCAGATAAGGTCAAAAACGACATACTCAGATCTTCACCAAACTCTGCAGGGATACATTGGATGTCAAGCCACGTGGAAAAAACATACAAAACATAGGATTGGGGACATCAAGATTTTGGTCAAATTTTTTAAGAATTTTCAAATTTTCAGATAGGAGGTTACATATAAGGTCAAAAACTACATACTCGGATCTTCACCAAACATTGCAGGGATACATTGGATGTCAAGACAGGTGGAAAAAACGTACAAAACAAGAGATTGGAGACATCAAGATTTTGGACGAATTTTTTAAGAATTTTCAAATTTTCAGATAGGAGGTTCCAGATAAGGTCAAAAATTACATACTCAGATCTTCACCAAACTTTGCAGGGATACTTTGCATGTCAAGACACGTGGAAAAAACGTACAAAACAAGAGATTGGAGACATCAAGATTTTCGACGAATTTTTTAAGAATTTTCAAATTTTCAGATGGGAGGTTCCAGATAAGGTCAAAAACGACATACTCAGATCTTCATCAAACTTTGCATAGATACATTGGATGTCAAGACACGTGGAAAAAACATACAAAACATAGGATTGGGGACATCAAGATTTTGGACGAATTTTTTAAGAATTTTCAAATTTTCAGAAAGGAGGTTCCATATAAGGTCAAAAACTACATACTCAGATCTTCACCAAACATTGCAGGGATACATTGGATGTCAAGACACGTGGAAAAAACGTACAAAACAAGAGATTGGAGACATCAAGATTTTGGACGAATTTTTTAAGAATTTTCAAATTTTCAGATAGGAGGTTCCAGATAAGGTCAAAAACTACATACTCAGATCTTCACCAAACTTTGCAGGGATACATTGGATGTCAAGACACGGGGAAAAAACGTACAAAACAAGAGATTGGACACATCAAGATTTTGGACGAATTTTTTAAGAATTTTCAAATTTTCAGAAAGGATGTTCCAGATAAGGTCAAAAACGACATACTCAGATCTTCACCAAACTATGCAGGGATACATTGGATGTCAAGACACGTGGAAAAAACATACAAAACATAGGATTGGGGACATCAAGATTTTGGTCAAATTTTTTAAGAATTTTCAAATTTTCAGATAGGAGGTTCCATATAAGGTCAAAAACTACTTACTCAGATCTTCACCAAACATTGCAGGGATACATTGGATGTCAAGACACGTGGAAAAAACGTACAAAACAAGAGATTGGAGACATCAAGATTTTGGACGAATTTTTAAAAAAAATTCAAATTTTCAGATAGGAGGTTCCAGATAAGGTCAAAAATTACATACTCAGATCTTCACCAAACTTTGCAGGGATACATTGGATGTCAAGACACGTGGAAAAAACATACAAAACATAGGATTGGGGATATCAAGATTTTGGTCAAATTTTTTAAAACTAACTAACTCTCTAGCCTTCTTAAACCCGAAGGTTCATGGCTGCAGCAACACAGGCCTTCCATCTTTCCCTATCTTGAGCAAGTTCTATATACTCTTTTCCATCCCTACCGATTTCCCTTAGGTCCATCTCAACGTTGTCCCTCCATCTTCGTCTTGGTCTTCCTACAGGTCTGTTACCATCAGGTTTCCCAACACGAATCCTGTAAACTCCTCTTTCCTCTCCCATTCGTGCCACATGGCCTGCCCACCTAAGTCTTCTTGATTTAATTATTCTAATAATATCTGGACATGAATACAAATTATGTAGTTCTAAATTATGTAACCTTCTCCACTCACCTGTCTCCTCATCCCTTTTAGGTCCAAAGATTTTCCTAAGGATCTTATTTTCAAATACTCTCAATTTATGTTCCTCTTTCAATGTAAGGGACCAAGTTTCACATCCATATAATACTACAGGCAAAATTACTGTTTTGTATATTTTAACTTTTAGTTTCTTAGATATTAAACGAGAAGACAAAGTTTATGAAGAGAGAAGTAACATGCATTTCCTGAATTAAGCCTACTTTTTATTTCCTCTTTAATATAATTTTCATTTGTTAATATTACTCCTAAGTATTTGAATTTGGAAACTGGTGCAAACGAGTTGTTATCAATAATTAGATTTTGATTATTACCTAACACTTGGTTTCGGCCTGTAAGCATATATTTAGTTTTCTCTTTGTTAACTTCCAAACCTATCTCTTTAGCAGTTTTGAAAAATATTTTAGCATTATTCTTAATTGTATTCATATCATCCCCCAGTAAGTCTACATCATCTGCATATGCTAACAACTGAGTCACACCATTTAATTTTAGTCCTTCTTTAGTTTCTTTTACCTTCCTAACAGCATATTCTAAGGCAAAATTAAAGAGCAATGGAGATAATGCATCTCCTTGTTTTAACCCATCATGAATTGTAAATTTGTCAGACATATTAATACCCACACGAATTTTACTTTCTGTTTCACTGGTGCATACTTTTATCATACTAACAAGCTTCTTAGGTATTCCAAACTCTACTAATATATTATATAATTTATCTCTTTTGACCGAATCATATGCTTTTTTGAAATCAATGAATAGCTGATGGACATTTTGATTATATTCCCACTTTTTTTCAAGTGTCTGTCTAATGTGAAAAATTTGATCTGTAGTTGATCTGTTACGTTTAAATCCACATTGATAATCACCTATAATTTCATTAGCATATGGGGTAAGTCTTGTTAAAAGAATGTTAGATAATATTTTATATGTTGTTGAGAGTAGAGAAATTCCACGGTAATTATTGCAGTTCATTTTATCACCTTTTTTAAACACAGGAACAATTATGGATTCTTTCCACTGTTGAGGGATTTCTTCTTTATTCCATATTAAACAAATTAATTTATGAATTTGACATATTAATGAATTTCCACCATATTTAATTAACTCGGCTGGTATTAAATCAATGCCAGGTGCTTTGTTATTTTTTAGCCTTTTAATAGCATCTTTAATTTCATTCAAGTTAGGTTCTGGAACTAAAGGTTCTGCTGTGTGTACTTCGTTCACTTCTGATTTATCTCCTACATGGACATTTAAAAGGTCATTAAAGTAGTTCTTCCATCTATTTAGAATATCGCTTGGGTCAGCCAGAAAATTACCGTCTTTATCTTTTATCAAGTTTACTTTAGGTTGCCACCCCTTTCGAAACTCATTTACACCTTTATATAAATCTCTGATATTTTTGTTTTTGCTGTTTGTTTCAATTTCGTTAATTTTGGTTTTCAAGTAATCTCTTTTTTTACTTCTAAACGTGCGGTTAACTTCTCGCTTTATTCTATTATAATTTTTTAGATTTGTATCATCAGAGTTATTTAACCATCTAAGTCTAGCCTGATTTCTTATTTCTATTAGATTATGACATTCATTATCAAACCATGGCTTACTTTTTCTCGGTTTATGGTATCCTATACTTTCTTTAGCTGCTGATTCTATTGCATTACGTATGTGCTCCCAATTCTTATTTACGTCTGTTTCATTTATATTTTCATCATCATTTAAATCCTGCAAAACATCAAATCTATTTGACAGTTTAATTTGATAATCTTTCTTAATTCTTTCATCAGTAAACTTTCCTGTATCAAATTTTAGAACTTTTAGATTTTGTTGCTTATGATTTATCACTGAGAGTCTTTCTCTTAATTTAGCAATTACTAAATAATGTCACTGGCACAGTCAGCACCTCTACGTGTACGAACGTCAATTATACTAGTATGCCTTCTCTTATCAATGAGAATATGATCTATCTGATTATGAGTTTTACCATCTGGAGAAGACCAGGTATATTTATGGATATCTTTATATTTAAAAGTGGTACTTTTCAAAATTAAATTCTTTGAGGTTGCAAAAGTAATCAATCTTATACCATTATCGTTACTTAATTCATGAAGACTTTCTTTACCAATCGTGGGTTTAAATGTCTCTTCTTTGCCAATCTGTGCATTACAGTCACCTAACAGAATTTTCATATCATACTGAGAAAAATTATCAAAGACCTGTTCTAACTCTGTATAAAAATCATCTTTAGTATTATCATCTTTATCTTCCGTTGGTGCATGTATGTTTATTAAAATAATTTTACACCACCTACCCTGTAAAACTGCATATGATATCCTATCATTAATAAATTCTACTGTTTTAAGAGCCGAAATAATTCTATTATTTATGAAAAAGCCTGTTCCAAAATTATGATTTTCAGTACCACCATAGAAAAAAGTATAATTTTTTAAGAATTTTCAAATTTTCAGATAGGAGGTTCCATATAAGGTCAAAAACTACATACTCAGATCTTCACCAAACATTGCAGGGATACATTGGATGTCAAGACACGTGGAAAAAACGTACAAAACAAGAGATTGGAGACATCAAGATTTTGGACGAATTTTTGAAGAATTTTCAAATTTTCAGATAGGAGGTTCCAGATAAGGTCAAAAACTACATACTCAGATCTTCACCAAACGTTGCAGGGATACTTTGCATGTCAAGACACGTGGAAAAAACGTACAAAACAAGAGATATGAGACATCAAGATTTTCGACGAATTTTTTAAGAATTTTCAAATTTTCAGATGTGAGGTTCCAGATAAGGTCAAAAACGACATACTCATATCTTCACTAAACTCTGCAGGGATACATTGGATGTCAAGACACGTGGAAAAAACATACAAAACATAGGATTGGGGACATCAAGATTTTGGTCAAATTTTTTAAGAATTTTCAAATTTTCAGATAGGAGGTTCCAGATAAGGTCAAAAACGACATACTCAGATCTTCACCAAACTCTGCAGGGATACATTGGATGTCAAGACACGTGGAAAAAAACATACAAAACATAGGATTGGGGACATCAAGATTTTGGTCAAATTTTTTAAGAATTTTCAAATTTTCAGATAGGAGGTTCCATAAAAGGTCAAAACCTACATACTCAGATCTTCACCAAACATTGCAGGGATACATTGGATGTCAAGACACGTGGAAAAAACGTACAAAACAAGAGATTGGAGACATCAAGATTTTGGACGATTTTTTTAAGAATTTTCAAATTTTCAGATAGGAGGTTCCAGATAAGGTCAAAAACTACATACTCAGATCTTAACAAACGTTGCAGGGATACTTTGCATGTCAAGACACGTGGAAAAAACGTACAAAACAAGAGATTGGAGACATCAAGATTTTGGACGAATTTTTTAAGAATTTTCAAATTTTCAGATGGGAGGTTCCAGATAAGGTCAAAAACTACATACTCAGATCTTCACCAAACTCTGCAGGGATACATTGGATGTCAAGACACGTGGAAAAAACATACAAAACATAGGATTGGAGACATCAAGATTTTGGACGAATTTTTTAAAAATTTTCTAATTTTCAGATAGGAGGTTCCAGATAAGGTCAAAAACTACGTACTCAGATCTTCACCAAACTTTGCAGGGATACTTTGCATGTCAAGACACGTGGAAAAAACGTACAAAACAAGAGATTGGAGACAAGATTTTCGACGAATTTTTTAAGAATTTTCAAATTTTCAGATAGGAGGTTCCAGATAAGGTCAAAAACGACATACTCAGATCTTCACCAAACTTTGCAGGGATACATTGGATGTCAAGACACGTGGAAAAAACATACAAAACATAGGATTGGGGACATCAAGATTTTGGACGAATTTTTTAAGAATTTTCAAATTTTCAGGAAGGAGGTTCCATATAAGGTCAAAAACTACATACTCAGATCTTCACCAAACATTGCAGGGATACATTGGATGTCAAGACACGTGGAAAAAACGTACAAAACAAGAGATTGGAGACATCAAGATTTTGGACGAATTTTTTAAGAATTTTCAAATTTTCAGATAGGAGGTTCCAGATAAGGTCAAAAACTACATACTCAGATCTTCACCAAACTTTGCAGGGATACTTTGCATGTCAAGACACGTGGAAAAAACGTACAAAACAAGAGATTGGAGACATCAAGATTTTCGACGAATTTTTTAAGAATTTTCAAATTTTCAGATGGGAGGTTCCAGATAAGGTCAAAAACGACATACTCAGATCTTCATCAAACTTTGCATAGATACATTGGATGTCAAGACACGTGGAAAAAACATACAAAACATAGGATTGGTGACATCAAGATTTTGGTCAAATTTTTTAAGAATTTTCAAATTTTCAGATAGGAGGTTCCATATAAGGTCAAAAACTACATACTCAGATCTTCACCAAACATTGAAGGGATACATTGGATGTCAAGACACGTGGAAAAAACGTACAAAACATAGGATTGGGGACATCAAGATTTTGGTCAAATTTTTTAAGAATTTTCAAATTTTCAGATAGGAGGTTCCATATAAGGTCAAAAACTACTTACTCAGATCTTCACCAAACATTGCAGGGATACATTGGATGTCAATACACGTGGAAAAAACGTACAAAACAAGAGATTGGAGACATCAAAATTTTGGACGAATTTTTAAAAAATTTTCAAATTTTCAGATAGGAGGTTCCAGATAAGGTCAAAAACTACATACTCAGATCTTCACCAAACTTTGCAGGGATACATTGGATGTCAAGACACGTGGAAAAAACATACAAAACATAGGATATGGGATATCAAGATTTTGGTCAAATTTTTTAAGAATTTTCAAATTTTCAGATGTGAGGTTCCAGATAAGATCAAAAACGACATACTCAGATCTTCACTAAACTCTGCAGGGATACATTGGATGTCAAGACACGTGGAAAAAAACATACAAAACATAGGATTGGGGATATCAAAATTTTGGTCAAATTTTTTAAGAATTTTCAAATTTTCAGATAGGAGGTTCCAGATAAGGTCAAAAACGACATACTCAGATCTTCACCAAACTCTGCAGGGATACATTGGATGTCAAGACACGTGGAGAAAACATACAAAACATAGGATTGGGGACATCAAGATTTTGGTCAAATTTTTTAAGAATTTTCAAATTTTCAGATAGGAGGTTCCATAAAAGGTCAAAAAATACATACTCAGATCTTCACCAAACATTGCAGGGATACATTGGATGTCAAGACACGTGGAAAAAACGTACAAAACAAGAGATTGGAGACATCAAGATTTTGGACGAATTTTTTAAGAATTTTCAAATTTTCAGATAGGAGGTTCCAGATAAGGTCAAAAACGACATACTCAGATCTTCACCAAACTTTGCAGGGATACTTTGCATGTCAAGACACGTGGAAAAAACGTACAAAACAAGAGATTGGAGACATCAAGATTTTCGACGAATTTTTTAAGAATTTTCAAATTTTCAGATGGGAGGTTCCAGATAAGGTCATAAACGACACACTCAGATCTTCATCAAACTTTGCATAGATACATTGGATGTCAAGACACGTGGAAAAAACATACAAAACATAGGATTGGTGACATCAAGATTTTGGTCAAATTTTTTAAGAATTTTCAAATTTTCAGATAGGAGGTTCCATATAAGGTCAAAAACTACATACTCAGATCTTCACCAAACATTGAAGGGATACATTGGATGTCAAGACACGTGGAAAAAACGTACAAAACATAGGATTGGGAACATCAAGATTTTGGTCAAATTTTTTAAGAATTTTCAAATTTTCAGATACGAGGTTCCATATATGGTCAAAAACTACTTACTCAGATCTTCACCAAACATTGCAGGGATACATTGGATGTCAAGACACGTGGAAAAAACGTACAAAACAAGAGATTGGAGACATCAAGATTTTGGACGAATTTTTAAAAAAT